>NC_138202.1:337079264-337241764 GCF_964194415.1 Vipera berus | reverse complement strand
AATGAATTCCTTTACCATCAATCCCTTTACTTCTTTTTTTTCTAACAAGAGAAGCCATGAAAAAGAAGTTACCCAGAGCAAAGAGTCATAACTAAGGAATCATTCAGATCACCAACTGATCTACGCCTTTCTATTCAGTGATCTCTACCACTTAGCTGGATACGCCATGTTAGGAATTTGCTTCCTGCAGCGATTATAAATGATCAAAACAGCTTAAGCAAATAATCACAGAACTTATCACATGCTAAATTACAATTGGACACCAGGAGAAGAGACTGTCAACCCGCTGAACCCAGCTTCATCTCTCAATTCAACTTGATGGGATTTTTCTTAATCTGAAATTCAGCCGCACTAATTCAAATTCTAATTGCAGCAGATTTGCAAGCTCCAAGTTTGCACAAAACTGAAGAAACCATTTAAAGCAAAAAAACACATGGTTTTAGCTTTAAAAACAAAAATAAAGTGTCCTTCAAGTCAAACTTGATTCTGTGGACACATTCACATATTGTTTTGTCTTCTTTAAATTTTCTAATGATTGTAAAACCAACATGAGCCATACAATTTTGGTATATAAAAATTAAATAAATGAAGTAATGAATATTTTCTTGGCAATAATATTGAAAGTCATTGGTCATCTTCTTTTGGGATTATTTTCAACTTTTCAGTCTACCTATCTAATACTGGCTTCCCTCCAAATTGAGAAAAATTGGAGCACTGCCAGGAATCTTAGTAGGCTGGATAGCACAAAAATACCTGTCGAGACATATTCCCAGGTGCTGCCTCTTGCTGAGATGTAATACAATGTACTGAACCACAAACTAGATAGCCACAGTTTAGCCCAGGGGTAGGCAACCTCGCCTCATTTATGACTCATGGACTTCAACTCCCAGAATTCCTGAGCCAGTCCATGAGTCATAAAAGAGCCGAGGTTGCCTACCCCTGGTTTAGCATAATGAGTTTATGAACCTAATCAATCTGGTCAGTATGTCCAATATCCTGGACATAGAATTGAAAAATTGACTGTATGTCCAGAATATGAATTCTTATTAATGAACACAACACATTACTGCTTTTTCCTATTTGCTTTCTTTTTCCTACTCTTTGCTTTTGGTGAGGGTAAGTGAAGCCCCTTTCGATTGTGTAGGTTAGTTTCTTTTTCATTCCCGCCCATTTTGTTATTTTTGCCCTTCTCTATATTGTTCAGTTTTATACTTTTGCTTTTAATCGTTTTACTTATAAATCACCCACTGATATTTATGTTTACTAAAAGAGCCTTGGTGGAGCAGTGGGCTAATGCCTCCTTAAGTAACACCAGCTGCCTGCAATTAGTGCAGGTTCGAGTCCCACCAGGCTCAAGGTTGACTCAGCCTTCCATCCTTCCGAGGTAGGTAAAATGAGGACCCAGATTGTTGGGGGCAATTAAGCTGACTTTGTAATAATGCCGCTTGGGGTGTGTGTGAAAGCCCTAATAAGCAGGCATATACATAGAATGAAGGCTACTGCTAAGCTTGTAAGCCGCCCTGAGTCTTCGGAGAAGGGCGGGATATAAATGGAATTAAAATAATAAAATAAATAAAATAAATAATAATTACCCTACCTTGACATCCCTTCCCTGTCCCCACTCCATCATCTTCATCTAGCACAGGGGTAGGCAACCTTGGCTCTTTTATGACTCGTGGACTTCAACTCCCAGAATTCCTGAGCCAGCCATGCTGGCTCAGGAATTCTGGGAATTGAAGTCCACAAGTCATAAAAGAGCCAAGTTTGCCTACCCCTGATCTAGCATAATGTATGGATGAATGTTCTTAACTAAGTCAAAGGGTCACATAGCAGCTGTTCTTTTTTTCATGATTGCTATATTCAGGGAGGATTAACCCCTTGCTATCTTCAGCCTCTCTCTCCTCAGTCAGGAAGCACTGATCAAACCCTTAAGTTCTGCAGTGAAACGTGGAACCACCTCTGAATTGATGGGTAACATGAAGGCACACTTAACTAAAAAAGTAAAACTAACGCCCAAAGCAAGGAATGGCCAAATACAGGGCATCCGATGCAGAGGCAGACAGATTGACCACTCTGCATTTAGATGGAGCCAAGTAATGCAGAGCTACTAGCTTCCATCTGAAGAAAGCGATGACCACCCTTGCAAGAATTGCATGAGGACATATTTTTTTCCTAAGAAAGGGAGATATACATATCCTTATATATACATGATTAGCAGTAGAACTGCAAGTAACGTAGGAACTTTGGTACTCCTCCTGTAGAGGAAAAGCCTGACACATTTCAAGAATGTTTGATTGAGGCTTCATAAAGATTCAACTTGGGCTTACTGTCATGTTCACATTGTTTCTGTTAGCAGTTCATAAAATTGAGCTTGTGATTAAATATATATATATATTATTTTTTCCCTCCCATTTCTCCAAAGGATGGGGTTCTTTCATAGACTGGAAGTAGAACAACAGTAATGCCTTAAAGGTAAAGGTAAAGGTTCCCCCGCACATGCGTGCTAGTCGTTTCCGACTCTAGGGGCTGGTGCTCATCTCCGTTTCAAAGCCGAAGAGCCGGCGCTTGTCCAAGGACGTCTCCGTGGTCATGTGGCCGGCATGACTGGACGCCAAACGCGCACGGAACGCTGTTACCTTCCCACCATAGTGGTCCCTATTTTTCTACTTGCATTTTTTAGGTGCTTTTGAACTGCTAGGTTGGCAGAAGCTGGGACGAGTAACAGGCGCTCACTCTGTTACGCAGCACTCGGGATTTGACCCGCCAAACTGCCGACCTTCTGATCGACAAGCTCAGCGTCCTAACCCACTGAGCCACCGCGTCCCTAGTAATGCCTTACAAGGCTACTATATGGTGTTTATCATATACCAGAAGGAGAATGCTCTTCTTACAACAATGCAGGGATTCCCTCATCCATGCAATGAAGAAATCCCTTCATGACTCTGGATATCAGGCCAGCTCAAGACATTTTGTTGTCCTGAACAGCTGCAGCATATAATTAGAGGTTCCCTTCAGAACTTGCAGCTCTGTTACAACTCTAAATGTGCATAGCACAACAATTAAGAGACAGGCAGCTCCTGGTTCGAGCCCCATTCGGTCACAAAGAATCATACGCAAGTCATTTCTTTAAAAGCCCCATTTGATATATGAATACTTATCTAACTTCCAGGCCTGCTACAAGAATAAAATGGATATAATACATGAATATACAGATACCAAGCCTAGTTACTAAAAATGTAATGAGTTAAATTTGCGGTGCTGTGAAAGCAGCCCAGGAACATAAGACCAAGCCTCCACCACTCCACTTAGAAGTAGGTGGGGAGAGGGGTTAGTTTATTTGCAGAAGGACGTCTGTACACAGAGTAGCATGGTGTTTTAATTATATAGAAGCAGTAATTAAACAACTATTGTTTGTGTCACACCAACCTGACTAAAGGCAGCTGCTGCCTTGCCCCATCAACAGACCCATCTTTCCTAGACAAGTTCCAACTCTGGTGCATATTTTTCCCCTCCATATTATGGAGAAGGATGGAGGTTGTAGTTTCAGAAATCTAAAGGATAACAGGTTGAGAGGGTCTCAATCTTCCGCAAGGGGAATAACTGAACAGACCCAAAGAAGAAAGCAATCTATGTGTGTGTGTTTGTGTATGTACAAAACAATCCCTGAGCACCAATCTTAGGTTCTATGGGAAAATAGATTTTTTTAGACTTTAGGATAGCAAAAACTTTATTTGTACTAGTTTTTATTCGACAGAACATTGCTTAAGACAAATACTTACATAAATCTGCTTGTTCCCAATACATTGTCCGAAAACATTTTTCCACATCCAGCTGACTACAGATACAATCTGTAATATTGAAATTCTATCTAGTATATTGTAAATCAGGGCTTTTCAACTTTGTCACCCATTGTACCACTTTTAGGATATGGCAACATAAGAGTACCACCAGTCGCCTATCAAGGTGTCAAAAATTTGATGACCAAAAAAAGGAAAAAAGAAAAAAAACCTGATGAAGTATAGGTAGTCCTCGACTTACAACAGTTCGCTTAGTGACTGTTCGAAGTTACAATGGCACTGAAAAAAGTGCCCCCCAAGCCACAGCCGAGCAAGACACCTGCCTGCCCACCTGGCAGCACTCTTCCTCCTGTCCGAGGTTTTCATTGTTGTGAGCATTTCTGTTGAGGATTGGCAGCGGGGGTGGGGTGTGTGTGTGTGGGGGGGTTTGTTTGGTTTTTATTCCCCCCCCCATCTGCTGGGTGGTTGCAGCAGGTTTTGGTCACCTGACATGACCCTGGGACACTGTGACCGTCATAAATATGAATCAGTTGCCAAGCATCTGAATGTAAATCACAAGACCCTGGAGATGCTGCAACATTCCAGTTGATCGGCACTTCTTCTGGGCTCAGCAGAAGCGCCAGGATCAGCGACGAGCTCCAACTGGAGCCTGGCGCTGATCCTGGTGCTTCCACTGAGCCCTGACAGCCCTGCAGCTCCAGCCATCTCTCGCTCAGGCTTGTGCAGTGCTGCCACCAGTTCAGTTCATTCCCCTCCTCCGCTACCACTTTTCTAGGATAGTCGCCTACCACCTGCCAGGTACCAATGTACCACAGGTGATACCCGTACCACTGCTTGAAAAGCCCTGTTGTAAATGTTTTACTTCTGAGTAAACATGCAGCGATAAGAGTGTCTCTCTAAAACAGGAGGAAACAACTACAAGGCTATTTGCATGCAAAATATCTTCTATTAATCAAGAATCAATGCTCACTTTAATGCAACTATTTAGGTGGGATTTTCTTCTCCAAAGAGTCCAGGCTGGGCAATCAGCAACTTCCTTGATGGATGTCAGGAAGAAAGCAATGTGACAGAGAAAAGGCTGCACCTATTATACCTTCTAGCCTAATTGCAAGAATGTCCCACTTTGATTTAATTGTATTAGATTAGTATTAAAGAAAAATCAGGCAAAGAGAAAGTTGCGAGAAGGAACAAGATGCAGAATACATGTCCTTGTTAAGTATATTGCATAGAGATGAATTCAACATAGGAATCTGTTTCTGGTTTTTAAAAGGACACACACACACACACACACACACACACACACACCAGCTAAATCCACTAATCAAACATATTCCTTTTCCCCTACGGGTTCCTCCAATTAGACTTAGTGTGTGAATGAGTACAAGACTCATGGAGTGACCTTTCCATCAGGTCAACCATTCTTTTTCCAGGGAGACTACTTTTAACTACTATATGGCTTATAATGGACTACGAGATCAATGAGAAGCCTCTCAGAACAGGCTTTTTTGCTAAGCAGGACTGGAGTACTTCAAGCATTCCAGGGCAAAATGACTCATATGGAATGGATGGAATTCTATAACTAAAAAAAAAATAGAACACACAAGGCAAGTTAAGCAAAATCTTCATTATTACAAACAGATATGTTTTTCCATCATTGGAGATTCTTAGCTACTCTTTCAACATGTAGTGGTGGCATAAAAGTAGATACTACAACCTTTGTTTTTTAGATATGGCTCAGAGACATCTCTTCTAGAAAAGCAGGCTGTGTATCCTCTTTCCCAAATCTTACAAGGTTAGCATTACACATTAAACTTTGGAGCTGGATTACAAAACACACTTGCTATGTTCTCAGAAGATGTTATGCCCAAATAAATAAGATGTTATGCCCAATGACATGGCAACTTAGTTCACACAACAGACTAAGGCTATGACTGAATGCTGAAAATCTTGACCCACAAACCCACCAGCCCCCTTTATTTTAGCCTGAAGGTTGTACGAATCCAACCACTAGGCAAAGAATTACTAAAGCAACTTTTCAGTGGGTCTGCCCTATGCCCTTTTCTCTATACAGAAGCTGCCCAGAACTCCCCCTCTCGCTGCCTTTCTCCACTCTGGAGCTGGGAAAAGACCCTTCTACCTGCTGCCTCAGTTTCCCAGCTGGGAAACAGGAGGGTCACCAAGTCTAGACAGATGCTCCAGGGCCGACTCTACCAAGAAGAGGCGCCCTTTCCAGGCCAGCTGGAGCTGCACTGAAGAGGGGAGGTCGGTGAAGCCCGACAAAGCCCAGCCCTGCGCCAATTCCCAGCGAGGAAGCCATTGTCAGTAGGCAGCCCCCCCCCCTCCATACACACCGAAAGAGCCGGAGCCGCTGCCCCGCCCTTCTTCTTGCGCGTCCCCCGAGAAAGGGCAGCGACTAGTCCAGCGCGCACAGACAAAGGCCCCACAGTCGCCCTCCTCTCCTCGCCGCAGGCGCACAAAGAGCGGCGCGTCCAGGAGCATCCCAGAGGGAGAGGGAGGCGTCCGAGCAAGGCGGAGTAGGCAACCAGCCGACGAGCACCCGAATGGGCTCAAGTCCCAAGGCCGGGCGCCGACCAGGGCTACACCCTTCCCGCAAATCGCCAGCGGCCTCAGCCAGCCAACTCGCCGGGAGGCAAAAACTAAGCGCCGGGGGAGAGGCGCATACAGGTGCAAAGCGCCCCCACGCCTCCCCGCGCGCAGCCAGCCGCCCTTCTACAGGCAACCAATGCCGCTCCTCGGGGCTGCGACGGGCAGCAGCTTCTGCTCCCAAACCCCGAGACAAAGGGGGAAGACACGCCCCGGCTCCCCACCCCATCGTCCGCCCTGGAGAGAAAGCAGCCCCCGAGGCAGCTCCCGCCAGGCGTCGAGGGGACCGCGCGGCTCCCTTCGCGTCTCCGCTCTCTTTAACTGAGCCCGCAGATGCTTTATCCAGGTAGACTCTTCATCAGTCGGTCGATCGGTCGGTTGGTTGGTTGGTTGGTTCGCCCGCCCGACTTCCCGCGTCTGCAGAGAAGGATGGAATCCGACGGCCTCCCCTCGACGCCTTGCTACTCACCCCGCAATGACTGTTCCCAACGCCCGCTGGCTAAGCTTGCCCGTCGCCGATCGTCCTCGCCCAGCTGCCACCCGCGTTCACCTGCTTCCCTCCGAGCGAGGGGGAGGGAGGGATCCTGCCCTCCCTCTATCTCTTGAGCCAATGACAGCTCTTCCCTTGCCTCTGAGGGGGCGGGGCCTTGAGCAGCGGAGAACTACGATTCCCGTTAGGCTCAGCGCCAACCAGAGAAACAAGCCTTGATGGGCAGGGTGCGGCCTCCTCCATCCTCTGAACCGGTGCCTAGGTTACCATGGTGATTGTGGAGCGGGCACTGGGGCCTCTTTGAGTACCAAAGACGCCCCCCTAGTATAGGGCATATTACGAGGGTAAGCCTTCCCTGGTGGTGAGGGTTGTTGCATCTAGAGTAATTTGGACTGCAAGCTCAAGTTAGAAACAAAAAGATGCTGGGAAGGCTATTAAAACTATGCAATCTTAACCAGTAGGAGCTCCTTTTTTTCATATTGAACAGGAGTTGATACAAACACAATGTTATCTTTATTATTTTGTTTTTGTTTTCTACAACTGTAAATGATATGGTAGTCTGAGATGGAGGCAGTTTTTGTCATCTGTATTTCAGTGTTGATGGCTTTCTGTTCATTCTTTATGAATGAATGAATCCGCATGTCCCAAAGCGATGATAACTGGGTGCTCTTTCGAGAAAGTAGGCAACACATGAAGGCTTTTTTTATCCTTGCTGTTACCTTCGAATCCTTTGCATCTCAGTCTCCCTAACACATATAAAAGCACTAATAGCATATCCAGGGCTTTTTTCCTCATAGAACGCTCAGAATGGAGTTCCGGCACCTTTTTTGGATGGAACCTTGTAGGGTAGGCAAGGTGGGTTGTATGACGTGTGAGTTCTGGCACCTTTTTCTTTTACAAAAAAAGCACTGAGCATATCCCAGATTAAAGTAGATCACAAGCTACTACTTTATAAGATAGAAAATGTGGGTTAGACAGCACCACCATCAGATGGTTTCATAACTGACTGACCAACTTCACTGAACGTGTAGTCCTTAATGGAACAGCATCTACATGGAGGGAAGTATGCAATGGGTTACCCCAAGACTCTGTCTTAGATCCAATACTCTTCAATATTGTCAAAAATGATTTAGATGAGGAGATAAAAGGGGAGCTCATCAAATTTGGAGACAACACCAAGCTGGAAGGAATAGCCCACACTCCAGAAAATAGGCTCAAGGTACAGAAGGATCTAGACAGACTGGAACACTAGGCCCTATCTAACAAAATGAAATTCAATTGTGAGAAAAGTAAGGTTCTATACTTAGGCAATAAAAACCTAATGCACAGGTAAGGAATAGGTAGTACCTGACTCAATAGTAGTAATTGTGAAAGCGATCTCAAAGTCCTAATGGACAACCACTTAAGTATGAGTTAGCAGTGTACTACAGCTACCAAAAAAGCCAACACAGTTCTAGGCTGCATTAACAGAGGGATAGAATCAAGATCATGTGAAGTATTAATACTGCTTTGTAAGGCCTTGGTAAGATCACACGTGGAATACACAACCAGTTTTGAGTGCCACAATATAAAAAAGATGTTGAGACTAGAGTGCAGAGAAGAGCAGCAAAGATGATTAGAGGGCTGGAGGCTAAAACATATGAAGAACAATTGTAGGAATTGGGTATGTCTAATTTAATGAAAGGACGCGGTGGCTCAGTGAGTTAGGACGCTGAGCCTGTCGACCAGATGGTTGGCAGTTCGGCGGGTCGAATCCCGAGTGCCGCGTAACAGAGTGAGCGCCTGTCACTCGTCCCAGCTTCCGCCAACCTAACAGTTCGAAAGCACGTAAAAATGCAAGTAGAAAAATAGGGACCACTACAGTGGGAAGGTAACAGCGTTCCATGCACCTTTGGCATCTAGTCATGCTGGCCACATGACCACGGAGACGTCCTCAGACAAGCGCTGGCTCTTCAGCTTTGAAACGGAGATCAGCACCGGCCCCTAGAGTCGGAAACGACTAGCACGCATGTGCGGGGAAACCTTTACCTTTAATTTAATGAAAAAAAGGACTGGGACAATGATAGCATTGTTCCAATATTTAAGGGGCTGTCACATCCTATTCTCCAAAGTACCTGAAGGTAGAACAAGAAGCAATGGATGAAAACTAATCAAGAGGAGAACCAACATTTTAGATCCAAGGGAAAAAAATGTTCTTTTCCTATTATGACAGTTCAGTTGCTAAGATTACCCTCGATCAGAGGCTTACTTAGGTGTTGCTAAATTTTGTTTAGTCATAGACAGGAACTATCTTGATATTTGCATATGTGACCTACATGATTTCTCCTGGCAGAAAGATATGTCTTAAGGGCAGATAGGCGGGAACAAATAAAAGTAACAGACTTGGTAATACAATAATGTTGATATGAGAGTATTGCTGTCATGTGGTACTTGATGTTATACCACTGTTCTTCTGTCAATTTCATGGTTTATGCTTTTTTTAAAAAAAAAAATTATGCTGACCAATTTTGCCATTTAATTTTAAACATGTTTAAAGTGAACTTGAACTATTTTAAAAAACAATATGGTATTATTGTTTTAAGGTTTTTTAGTTTTACAGAAAAGAAGAAAGGAGGTTCTCAAAAGCATCACCTGTGGTATAATGAAAAAGCAAAAAGGATGCGGCTGTATAATGATGGTAAGAAACTTTTAAATATGCTTCAAAAAGGTCAGACAAGAGAAAGGTCCAGGAGCCACCAACGCACAGAAATAATATAAACCTGTGTTCAAATACAAGTTTTTTTAAAAATAAAAAATAGCAGTTCTTGCAATAATTGGTATTATTTTGATAGCACTTTTAAAAATTCAGGGTGCAAAACTGGTGATAAATCAGGGGAATTTAGGGATTAATATATTGGATTGGGTATCACAAAAGGGAGAAAGAGAAGACACAGGATGATGGCAAAACCTAGCCATTGAGAATGGAATCTTACATTACAGCACCCCCTCCTGGGCAAAATCTCCAACTGCATCCCAGTTTTCCACAAATACCATTAAAGGTAAAGGTAAAGGTCCCCCAGCACATGGGTGCTAGTCGTTTCCAACTCTAGGGGCCGGTGCTCATCTCCGTTTCAAAGCCGAAGAGCCAGCGCTTGTCCGAGGACGTCTCCGCGGTCATGTGGCCGGCATGACTAGACGCCAAAGGCGCACGGAACGCTGTTACCTTCCCACCGTAGTGGTCCCTATTTTTCTACTTGCATGTTTACGTGCTTTCGAACTGCTAGGTTGGCAGAAGCTGGGACGAGTAACAGGCGCTCACTCTGTTACGCGGCACTTGGGATTCGACCCGCCAAACTGCCGACCTTCTGATCGACAAGCTCAGCGTCCTAACCCACTGAGCCACCGCGTCCCTCCAACAAATACCATTAGGATATTGCAAAAAAATATAATTTAAAAAAAAAGAAATGGAAAACGTTCTGGTCCAGACACTTGCACTCTTAGATCCATTGACTATGCACCCAGCATGCATGGCTTTTCTTGTTCTGTTTTCTCAGCCAGGAATACTCTGCATTTTTTCTGCTGCATTCAAGGAATATTAATCAGAACTGGATTATGAAAGCTGTCTATGTACATTTTTATTATTTACCTTGAAACTTTAATATGATATGGCCCAGAATTCTGCCATTAAAATCATAGTCATTTAATGGTTTATATTCTTACTTCTTGTATAAAGAGCCGTGATATCTTGGAGTACTTTTCTCAATTCAATAATATTCAGTAGACACCATTAATCCATTTCTTTGCCTCCGACACATATGCATGTCCACACATATATGCGCATGCACCCCTGCACAAAGGCATTTTCTACAATGGGTAAATCTAAAGGCAGCTTGAATATTTAGTCCTTTTTTTCTAATCAGCAGAGGAGACAGACTAGGACCTTGGACAGCGAATGGCATGCTATGCACATTCACAGCATGAAACTCAGCTCTTGCTGTATAAAATGTGTTGCTGCTGACTCTCTGTACTCATGCTGGAAATCTCAGCCAGAACCAATTTCGTTTGGTGTTGTGGAAATCCAACCACTATATTAGCATATTCCCTGAACCCTTCATACTAAATCTTCCTATAGTTTCAGTATGTGAATCCAACAGGTGAACACTGCATTCAAGGCTAAGAGTTTTGTGTATTGTAGCATAGCAATTTTCTCCCCAAATTCATGGTATTAAGTGTATATTTAGCATGGTATAAACATTTCAAAGTGAATAAACCTTTTCTCAACTTTAAGAAATATCCAGGATCTTACTAAAGACTAGGGGCCAAAGAAATATTGCCTGGCCCAGTTCGTCTTCTCAGAATGTGAGGAAACCTACCATGGCATCTAGAAGGAATGGAACTTGCTTGAACAAGCATTCACCTGAATGTTACAGGGTTTCCTGCTTGAGCAGAGGGTTGGAGTAGAAGACCGCCAAGGTCCCTTCCAACTCTTTTATCTTGCCTGTGCCTGGCACAATTAGCTCTAATACCCAGAGAAGGGCAAATAGAACTGAACATGTACTGATTGGAAAGCAGTGGGTTTCCTTAGAACTTGGGAAGAAATCCAAATTAAGTTTACTACTATTTGATATATTTATTCAAGAACCAAAATGGCTGCCTGTCCTTTTTACAGAGAAGAAAATTATCCTTTTGCATGAGAAACCAATATTCCCATTGGCTGACAGTGTGTAAATATTCATATTTGGCACAGTAAATTCAGAACCTGACTTGCCTTGTTTTGTAACTTACTGAATAAAACTAGCTGGCCAAATTTTAGCTTAAAGTTATGTGAACTGTGCCCTGTGGTTAAGTCTGTGGTTCAATAAAATAACTACTTGATTACAAGTAAGCCTATCAAATAAACAATTGAAAAACAGCATTAATTGAATTCAGGTAATATTATTTAGCATTCATATTTAAAAGCTAAGTTGTACTTGATGGATTATGTGCTATCAAGTCAGTGTTGACTCTTAACAACCATGTAGATTTTCTCTGGACAGCCTATCAGTCCTTTCCACAATGAATCTGACACATGTAATTGAGTCCATCCTCTTTTCTTTCCACCATTCCCAGCATTAGATTTCTCTACAGACTAAAGTCTTCTCATAGTATGCCCTGTGTATAATTTTAGCCTGGTCCTTTGTTCGAGTGAGAATTCTGGATTTGTTTGATGGCCCATTTGCTTGTTTTCTCGGTTATAAGGTAGTTGATACAAATTTTAAAACTCATTTTAATCCAGGCTGAGTGATCTTGAGCAACCTTTTCTGTTTTCTAACTGACCCAAAAAAATCACTGCCCAAAGTTTGAGGAAACTGCTGTGAAGTCAGTCCTTTTAGCTCTTTTTAAAATGTCATGTACATGTTTAGTGTCATCAGTCAGCCAAACCCAAGCAGCTAATGTATTCCAATCTGAAGGTATCCTTCACTTGATAAATATTGTTCCAAATACATCAAGAAAAAGCCATTTTGCTATTATGAGACAGGAATGAAATGCAGAGCATAAAGACTGCTCTTGGGCTCATTCATTGAAATACTGTATTGGGTTAAAAGAGTAAAGAAATTACAGGACTATTTTAATAGTGTTTCCTTATACTTTCAGTTTCTTCATAGTATTGGGCTATGTCCAACTGTAGCCTAACGAAGTGTCCGCACTGTCACACGTAAGATGGTTTGCACAATGCAGGTAGTTGTCATTTAGTAACAATTGGTTAGTAGGTGCATTTATGTTTTTACTTCAGGTTTCCTTTGTAGTATCAGAAGGATAATTAGCAAGGAGAGGTTTGTATTTACATTCACTGTAAATACATTCACTGGAGAGGAAGGAATTACAAAAGTAGGTACAACAGAAGGCTATAGCTCTAACTGAAACAGCAGAAGGAAGCTGCGTAAAGGGGCAAATCTTATAGCATGGATCCACAATCCCGGGTCTGCGGATCAGTACCCATCTATGGCCTGTTAGGAACTGGACCACAGAAGCAAGTGAAACTTCATCTGCATTTGCTTGGGATCTAGGTAGCACATAAAACCCCCGGGAAAAATTGTTTTCCACAGAACCCGGTGCCCAAAAAGTTGGGGACCACTGTCTTATAATCTCCCCCCCCTCCGCCCCAAGAAATGTTCTCTGGTGCTGGAGAAGTTTGCATTTACATTCACTGGAGAGTGTTGTGATTCAGGGTCAGCCTGTGGGTTCGGCAGTTGGGTCGGACGACTCAGAGGAGGAGGGGGTGTTGAAGAGCTTGCTGATGAGAGCCCTCAGCCAGGCCCCTCCCACCTGGTCACTACGGAGACCCAGCTGTGTGAGCCTCACAGCGGGGATGAAGATGACCCACAGCTGGCCCTGTTCAAGGACGCCCAACGCAGGAGGCAGTCAATCAGGAGTAAACAGAGGAAGGCAATGGGGCACCTCAGAAGGAGGCAGAGAGAAGCCACGCCGTGAACTGTATAAAAGGGGAATGCGTGGGAGGGCTGGTTTGCTGAAGGCAACCGCTTGAATAGTTCCTGTTTCCTAGCTCCTGTTTCATGGTTGGTGTCTTGTTTTGCTCTGTTTTATGTTAATTAATTTGCCAGGCTTAATTCCAGCCTCTTGCCGTTTGTAAACGGGTTGTCCCTGCCTTTTCTGCAAGGCCGGTAGCAGGCTGGTACAGAACAGAGAGGAAGGAATTACAAGAGAGTAAGTAGGTACACAATGGGGGATACACACTCAAAAGAATGCACTGGCAGCAGCTGTTAAAGCCTTTATAGGTCCTCTTGATTTACTACAATTTGGATTGTAGTTTTGCTGCCGTAAGCAAAATTAAACAAATCATCATAGTTTTTAAGAAGACATTGTGTGACTACAACTTGTGATCTTTCCTGCTGGCTTTCCTATTGACTTTGCTTTGTCAGAAGATGGTTGGGAAGGTCATAAATGGTGATCCTGTGATCGCAGGATGCTGCAACTGTCTTAAGTATTATGAACCACTTGCCAAGTATCTGGATTGCAAGCACATGAATGTAAGGACACTGTGACAGTCATAGGTGTGAGGACCAGTCATAAGTCACTACTTGTGTGAAACTGATTAGGGTCTTGCCAATTTCAGAAAGCAGCTACAAGCTGGTAAGAGATCTAACCATCTAATTAAGATCACAGAGTTGAGCCTGTTAACATTCTCTTAACATTTTAGGGAAACTCTATGCTGTGGAGAAAAAAGAGATAAATTGTTTAGGCAATCTCCACTCTGGGAGAAGGAAAAAGGAAAAAAAAAGGTCAGGCATAGAAGGTGTATTGACAGTAAACAAGTGAAGATTGTGAAGCTTATTAATGTTGGCACTAGTCACAAAGTTAACCTTTTCATCAACATATTGAAAAATCACAATAAAAATTTAATTGGCAGCATATATATTCATAAAATAAAGGGAAATCTTTAGTGTTCTGAGCTTGGATGTTTGCTTGCAGACATTTTATTACCTAACTAGGCAATATCAATGCCCCACTGATATTACTTTGTTGGGTAATAAAATATCTGCAAGCAGCCAAACTCAGAGAGCAGCAGGGACTCCACAGTTCAACCATGAGCTACATACATTCTCTTCTGTTGGATAAAAGAAAGTACATTAAATATACTAGAAGAAATGAAAGCTGATAATAATACAGCTTAAGTTGTTCAGATAGAACAGCTCAGAAAGAAGGAAGAACTGCCGACTATAGAGGAAATGGCAAAGATTTCGGTGTATTTGAAAGACCATTCGCAACAACGATATATTGTGGAGTGGAAAAAATGGATTGATTACATCCAGAATAAATATGGGACTAAAAAGTTTCATTTAGCATTTGAATAAGTATTGATGGGACATTTATATTGCTTGTAGTCATTTTATAAGAGCTAAAGGGCGATAGAACTAATAGTTTATTGTTGTTAGCATATGGTAGTTTATGATTGTTTTTTACTTTTATACCTTGTATTTAGCTCTGGGAAGTCGGGGAGGGGGGGAGGGTTGGGTTGGGAAGGGGGGGTGGGGGTGGGTTGTTTTGTTAAAGATAAACTGTATTGAAAAACTTTTCAATAAAAAAAAAGAACAGCTCAGAAAATGCTTCTAGCGTATCATTTTCAGGAAAAAAAGAGACACCATTCTCATCTAATACATGTGTCCCGGTCATAACTACAATTCAAACCAGGGTTCATTGAATAGTGAAGAACTACTATTTGTATTTAACAGGCTATCTAGCTGTATTCACAGAACATGCCAAAACCATACTGGCAAAGATCCAGTGGCTGCATTTGCACATGCTTAGTTATTGCTTATGTTGGATTAATTTCTGTGGAGCTTAGCTTATTGTGCAAACCAGTCAGTTTGATTAGTTTATGGTTCATTGTGTTGTTCAGTCCCCAAACCAGGAATAAGTTAACTGAATTGTGCAAATTCAGTCTGTTTTAGAATGCCATTCTGGAGGTTTGAAAGAAAAAAAAATGTTGAAAGTATCCTTCTCAGAAATTAAATCCATAACTCTTTTGCTTTAATATGAATTCTACTTTCTTCCCTACAGCAGCTGTAAAAACTAAAGACAGCCACAATGTTTGTTTTAATTTAGCATCACTTCTAGATTTGTTACATTAGAAAAATGTGCATATCTGTAATTAAAATGTTATTTCCAAATGTATTTGTATTTTGAATTAGTTTACCAGTGTTGTTGATTGTGTGCCATCAAGCCAGTGTCAACTCTTAGCAACCATATATATTTTCTCCATGATGTACCCATGTTCTATTAACTTATTTTTTTTGTCAGTAATTTTAATAGTCATCTAATAACAGGTTCCTGTCAATGTCATTTTGTTTCCTGGAAGTATTCTTTAGCCAAGTGCTTCTATAAATGCAGTAATTTTAAAATAGGAAGCAAATGCTTTAGCATTCTGTGTATTATGTGTGGCTTTTTAAAAAAATACATGACAATGTATTTACAGCAATGTTATTTCCCAGTTGTAGTGATGTTACTTTCCCGTTGATAAGGTGTGCTGCCCATCTTATGTAACTCGATTCCTCAGGTGTTACTTTAACCCCACCAGCAATGCCTCAGAGCACCTATCAACACTCATAGACACAGGGATACAAAAAGCACATGACAGCAGACAAGCCTCCTTTTTTTCTTTTCTTTTTGCACAAAACAGAACATTTATTCAAGTGTTCTCCAGCACAAGTACATCAGCAAGGAGCCTTCCTTATTCGAGTGTTCTGAGCACAAAAGAAAAATGCAAAGGATGGGATGGAGGCGGAACGGACAGACTTTCTAACATCTGCTGCACCACTGACCTTTTAATTAGTTTATAAAACAGCTATGTCACGAGCAATACTTACACAGAGATACAACAGCCTGCCCATAGGGATGAGGAGGAGATGGGCCTCCCCAACCCTGGCAAAGCAGAACCATACTCTGAAATGTACATTATTTATTTGTCAATAAATATAGAAGCAATCCTAAAAAAAAAGCGTCCGAAAGGATGGGGCATCCCCAAATCATCCAAAACAAGAAAAGAAAAAAAAGAAAAGACACGAAAGGGCTGGGAGAATGGAACTGAAAGAGGAAAGGAAGAACATCTGGGTTGAGCTGCGTGGAATGTCAGATGGGAGGCGGCTGGAGAGCAGGGAACAGGGCTGAGCTCTTCCCAGGATCTCAACACAGTTTATTCTTCAGCATGAATACATGATTTCCCACAAACAGTAAAGCGTCTCAGCTACTTCAATGTCTAAGCTAAAACACATGAAATCTTTTCCTTTAGGTTTCAAGTACAAAGTTAAAATGCCTTTTTTTTATAATAATATATAAGAGTAAAATAATAGAGCTCTTTTAAACTTCACTACAAGAAAAACAAAACAGTCATTGTCCAGACAGCAGACTTTAAGTTAATAGAGATCTGTAATAAAACTTGTTTTAGCACCTTGGTTGTTACCTTGTCCCTCTGCAAATGCCAAAGGAATTCAGGCAATGGGGGCAGGAGGTCTGGTTGCTTTGCTTTTCAGTCTAGGGCTGTGCAACCTTGACAAAAGGCTCTTTATAAAAAAGATCCGAGTCACATCAGTTCGTAAACTCAAGTCTCCCCTCTTGCTCCCCCACCACATAGGGAAAACAGCTGGATTCTGTGATGGACAGTGAAACAGGCCCAAGGCAAATACATCAGGAAAGTTTGAAAGACAACACAAATAAAGGCTTCCCAAGAGGCCACTTCCAGTTTGGGGACAGAACTGGACGGGCACAGATGCGGCCCTGCTTGAAGAGAGGATGGACTGTTCAGAACTAAAGTCCACTGGCAGTGCCAGGAATACACTGACGATGCAGCTAAGCCGTCAGCTACTGGAGCGGACGTTAGGAATTTTGTGGCCAGCCCCATGTCTAAACTGAATATGCTGAAAGGAAGACTTTGGGGAGAAAAGGATGTAACTACTACTAAAGGTATACCTCGCCCCCCAAATAAATTCTTCTCTGAAGCATACAATTGAAAACAAAACCCATACCCCTTCCCACCATTTGGGGAGATAAGTGGAGCCTCCTCTCCCTTCAACCAGCCCTTTGGCTCAGATTACTCTGGCTGGAAATCAGCCAAGGACAAATCATAGGAAGCTGCTTTATTCTGAATTATACCCTAGATCCCTTAACCTAGTACTGTCAACCCTGAGTGAGAGGATCTCTACAAGGTTTCAGGCAGGAGTTTTTCCAGCACCACTTGGAAATGCCCGGGTTTGAATTTTAAGATCTTCTACGTGGAAAAGATGTACGTCATTTGAGCTACAGTCTCTTCCAATAAATACTTCCCATTTAGCACCAGTGAAACTAGACTACAAGAAACCCAGAGGGAATCTCTCCCCCTAGCTTTGTGGCAAATGGGTTGGGAAGAAAGGCTTGGAAATCCTGTAAGGAAAACCTCCCATTGAAGAATTTTGCACAGACAGGCAGTCACTGAACCAATGACCAAGGGAGGAAGAATGGAGTGTGAAGGAGACTGCCTAACATGGAGGCAACAGGTGGGGGGGGCATATCTTGCCAGACAGCCCCATGCGAAGTAACCACCGTTCTCCCTTCCCCATTCGGCCCTGAGCAAGACCCCAGCACCCTTCACAGTTTGAAGGAAGGTGAGCAGAGGCACCTACCTGCCACCCTAACTCCCCCAAATTTTAGCACCAAGACCAACAGCCTTCAACAGAGACCTTCCTTGTCTGCTGCCACTGTTTCACCACTCAAGAGATTGCGTTGGGGAGTGTTAATGAGAAGGCAGAGGGAAATCTGCTATCTTCCACAAACATTCCCACCTGCTCCTGAGTTTTGCCTCAGCATCTACTCCATTGCCTCCGAGAGCACCATGGACACAGGGAAGACAGGAGCAGAGGGGAGATTGCTGTCCCCTGTGGAGGCACAGATGGAAAAGCTGCTGAGGCAAAAGCTGGTTGTGGAGGAGTAGGGAAGAGAAATCCTCATTAGCACCAAGAACTTTGGACCCTGTTGGGATCAGTCTCTGCAAGCAGAAGGGAGAAGCAGCCTCAAGTCCATGCACAGAGGATTGACCAGAGCCCAGTGGCCATTCCTTATACCTTGTGCATCACAGACTCATGGTGAAGGTCGTTTATCCCCTTGCCCCAAAGAGTAAAGTGCACACAATTACCAAGATATACTCCAGGAAATTTGACTCCTAAGCCAGACCTTGCACACGAGAGTTCGTTAGGTCCTGCAGAGACTCTCTTCAGAGAGAACTGCCCACCTTTATTTTTGCCCCTCTGAACCCTCAACATGTGTGTGGGGGGGGGGAGGAGAAAGGTAGCACAGCCAGAGTCTGATCAAGCAAAACAGGAAGTCTATAATAATTCACGTCAGCCACAAATAGAAGGAAGGAGGGGGAGAAGGCAGCAGGCGCTGACCTCCAAACACACAAAATCACAAAGGAGTGGGGCAGAAGGGTTACTGCAGCGCAGGATGGCAGGGGCTCTTCTCTCTCTTTCGCTCTACCTCCCTATCCCCATAATTGTTCTGCAGCTGAATTTATATTTTAAGGGGCAAACTTGGGAGAAAAGGAGCAGAACCAAACGACCTGATCAGGAACCTTACAGCCAGTTGAGTTCAGAGATGACCAAAACAAGCACTGCTGGTCCTCGGGTGCTCTCTGTCTCCTGGTCTGGCAGCCAGGTTGGTTTTGGGGAGAGCCCAGGAGGGCCCCAGAAAACGCCAATTTCAATAAAGCACCACTAACGCTAGGGCCCCTGCCTGGAGCTCTGCAGGGGGTAGATTAGCCCCATCTAGCAAGGCCCAAGCCCCTGGCCTGAGGGAGGTTTGCCTTTTCAGGAAGAAAAGTATTATTGCATGCCACCCGGGGCGGAGAATGGTGCCCGTCAGCCTTCTCTCCCTTATAAGACGGGGCTGCAATCGGTTGGAAAAGCTCCCCCCACCATTCCTGCGGGCTAGCATGTGAAGCACCACGGAAGCTGCCTTCAGCCCCACCCTCTGTGGTTGTAGAAGCACCATTTTGAAAGTCAGTTGTACAGTAGTAACAGTACCTTTTATATATAGATATTTCTCTCACATAACTCTCACATATATATAAACTGTAAACAAGAGGTAAGAGCGGCTGTCGGAGCAGGGTGTATCAAGGTCTCCTGTGTGATAGGCACCCAAATACTCTAGTGTGTGGCTTGGGGGGACCAGGTAGGACTGGGAGCTTCCCAGCTTGCGCTCGCCCCAGTAATGGCGCTGGTAAGACGCAAGGAGGTCCCGCTGCACCTCATTTTGTGCTCCTAAACTGAGCTTGGGCAATAAAGCCCCAAGGCCCATTTCAGCTTTGGGCTTGGCTGGAATTTTCTCTTTTGCGGTGCGTCAGTGGACAGCCCGCATTGCTGGGGGCTCAGCCGAGGAGCGGCAGAAACCAAACTAAGAGGCAAACCCATCCAGAAAGAGCAGGAAATTAAAGGATTACCAACAGAAAGTGGGATTGGTTGGTTGGATTGGGGCATTTCAAATTGGGGAGAGGATGGGTGAAGATTTGGATGATGGGAGCTGCATATGTATGCGGGCTGTCCTCTCCCACCCTCTCACCCACCAGCCATTTCCTCCATTCTGGTGCCACTTCTCTTCTGTTCCTGGGGGTGGTTGTGTTTGAGACTCCTCCTCCGCTTTGCCAGTTTTGTGGTTACGTCTCTTTAAACACAGGCAAAGTACTCCTTTAAGGGGGCGAAGAGATGGCGGATCACTGGCACGCTCCAGGAACGACCCAGCAGTCTCTGCCTTGCCAGGCGGCTCATGTTGGACACATCCGTGTAGTGGACCGGAAAGCCAAAGACTCTGTAAGCACAGGATGCCAATTTAATGCTAAGACCTTGACATAAAAGAACTAACAAAAGGCTGCTGCACTTGGGATAGGATTTCATTTGCAATTTTAATGTGTGCTATTGGGACTGGGGTAAAATAAATGGTTGCTATAATTGCTACTGACCAACAGGAGGTACTACGTGATTAATTTTGCCCTTACTGAGATTCACTACCCCCAGCTAGTGTCCATATGCCAGTCCTTTGAACTTAGATTAATATAAAAATGGGGCTGATGAATCCCAGTAAAGACAAAACTAGTCCCATAGTGCAGGGGTCTCCAACCTTGGCAACTTTAAGACTTGTGGACTTCAATTCCCAGAATTCCTCAGCCAGCAAAGCTGGCTGAGGAATTCTAGCACTTGAAGTCCACAAGTCTTAAAGTTGCCAAGGTTGAGGACTCCTGCCATAGCGCCTTCTACTGGGCAATAGCAAAAACAGCATTTAGCTCCCTTTGGTGTAAGGCCCAGTAGCTATCAAGTCTGAGAACTGTGCAACACCTAAAAATAAATTGTATTGTGCCAATGGAAAAAGGGGGGGAAATAGACTGTGCGGCAAAGGAGGCCTTTCAAAGGGCGAGTGGAATGTTTATAACCAAGCATATAACCAGGCCACAACTAAGCCATAATGGGGAACAGGCTCCACAGAAAAGGTTATGAGCTGCACGTTCTTCAGCTCATTCTTGAAAGAAGACAAGCCCACCCACCCCCACCATTCCCACCTCTCCATCTCGGTGCACCACAGGATGTCTTCCTTCTCGTTCATAAAGACAGGGAAATGCTGGTCCTTGCCTTGCTTGATGGAGTTGGAACGTGTGGTGATGGTTCGTACTTTGCTGAACTACATTGGGAAGACAATATATACAAAGAAAAAGTGATTATCAGCAGGTATTCATACCACTCATAGTAAAGCTACTTCTGAGTGTAATTCTTTACATTAGCCTTTGGCTTGTCACAGGTCTCTGTGCTATTTCTACTGCCTTCTCTCGATGTGAGGATTATCTCTTCCTAGTTTTAATTTCTGGATAGTATGAAAACGATGGTAAAACCAGGCCTCTCTAAGCTATTGCCAATCAATGGTGGGTTCTGTTGTCTCTCTTTGCCTCTTGAGCTATGAGAAGATGCTCTGTTTGATGTTTTCTTTCCAAACTCTTCCATGAAGACTTGTATATCCAAACTCTTCCACGAAGACTTGTATATCCAAATTCATTTTGGTTTCTCATGCTCACCTTAGCTATCCGGCCATGTTCCAGGCACTCTTGCAATTCCAACTTATCATTCACAGTTGAAGCCAGAGGCCTGTAGGAAAACCAGGTTCATATAATTAGCTCTTAGGAATCTCAACTCTTTTCGGTACTCTCCCTAAAAACTCTCTTTTAAAGTATTTGCACAATACTAATTTATGAATCAGGACTATTTTATTGAATTAAGAAATATTTTTCTCAAGCTGAATAAAAATGGACAAATAGTTTTGTTGAGGCCAAGAAAATTGTCTGACCCAATTACTTTTTCCCCCAGTCCAGAATAATCACACACAAACACAAAAACAGACTCCACTGTTTCACACAAAAAACATCACAGTGGCAATCCCAAACTAGATTCTTGCCCCACAAATAAGCAATAACAAATTGCTCCACTACCCCCCAGGATATGCCAAAATTACTTTTTAGCAATTTCCCTTAATTTAAAAACTATGGATATAAATGGACATTTATGAAAATATTCTAGCTGGCCTTTAGCACCAATCATAACCTCAGCAAATAAAGACCCTGAGGCATGTTTTCTCAATGGTGCCCCCCATGCTAAGGACCATGTTCCTATGCTTTTTACTTTGTAAAAACTCTTGCTACTGTTATTACTATAGCTTTTCTCTTTTCAAAAAAGGACATACTTTCTTCCTTCTTGTTGAACCCTTGAATTTCCTTCCTTGCTTTACCATTGTTATTCCATTACTTCTTCCCCTAGCACTGAAGAGATTATTTCAGATGGAGCTCATTACTGACTTTTACCTAACAAGTATACTTGTTTGCAAGTCTTCCTGTTTACATTCAATTACATTCAAGCTGTTTGTTTAGTGCCTACATCTCAATAAGTAGACTGAATAATTGTCTTTAGCTATGACCCTGATTGCTTTTAATAGCTCAATCTCTTGAACGTTAAAGTCTCTTCAGAAAGCTTCCTCTGTTTCCATCGTCCTTTTGATTTAAATTTACATATGTATAAGAAAGGTATAAAAACCTGTACCAGTAGCTGGAGGGAGTGTTGTGATTGTGCCATCATTTTTGACTCCTGGTTAGTGTTAGAATTAGGATGGACTAGAGTAAAGGCTAGGATCAACCCCATTGCTATCTCTATGAAAATTTATCACGGGGTAATGAATCAAGCTGTAGAGAGATGCCTGTGCAATACTTCTCTCAGTTCCCAAATTGAAATGTATTATTCCTTTTCCCTGCTGCAAATTTCCTTAATGCCCCCAAGACACAGGATCGAGCTTGTCTTTCAAAAGGCAGAAGCAATCCCTTGGTGATAAGCTCTCAATGTAGATAAGCGATCTGGCCCTATCTTCATAAAATTGTCATTTACATTTAGGTGTTTTTATTCGTGCTGTATCAAAACTATCCTGAACTGGTCAAAATATGACAGCATACCCATAACACCCGTATAACATATACATTTGCTAAATAAATAAATAAAAATAAATAAGTTATCCTGATAAAATATTTGTTCACACCTACAGAATTATTAGTAAAATATATTGAAGCTGATTCGAGGTTTGAGAAATCACAACAGAAATAGCAACCTCACCTAGTTGGGTACTGAAAGTTTGCAAGCAAACAACCAAACTCAGAAAGCACCAAGAACTCCACAGTTCAATCCTGACCTAGATATTCTCTTTTATTAAAAATAATAAAACCATAGAAGAATCAAATTCATGCAAATATAGACACTAGATTAATGTTTCTCAACCTTATTTATTTTTATTTTTTAAAATTTATTTGCCACTCATCTCACCACAAGGCGACCAACCTTGGCAGCTGGCTGGGGAATTCTGGGAATTGAAGTCCACACATCTTAAAGCTATTTAACAGATATGACAAGGGTAATGAGAGAATCCAACCAAGCAATTCTTCACATACAAAAGCATCAAGAGTTGAATAGGTTCATACTTTTAACAAAACAGCGACTCATCTAATGGCAGTTGATGCCTGGGTGGGTAGCTTATGCTTATAACTTACCTGTTCATGCCAGGCAGGTTTCCCCAGAAGTACCGGGCTCTGTGGGCTGCAGAGACTTCTTTGGCATCGATCATCACTGGATTGGACTGTAAGAAAGAGAGAGGCGAGGAAAGTCACACCATAGGGTATCAAAATGAGGCTACTTCTTGAAGTTTGCAACAGGTGATTTGCAGGCTTCTTCAAGGCCATCTGAACCTTCCAAGATTTTCCCTGCTCCCCACATTCTGTTACTTCAGTCACAATCCTGGCCATTCTGGTTCCTTACAATCAGGGCTACAACTATGTATCATCTCATGTATGTATATATACTGGAGTAGACAGGAATTAAAAAAAAATCCCAGAAGATGCTACTGGCTTCTATACTGTTCTCTAAAGTGTTCTAAGAAAACAACATGAATTTGTACATGTAATCATCAAGTATTAAGCTTGCATAAATGGACAATTTATGTTATTGTATCCGAGTAACAGCTTTAATCTCAGTCCATCCCAAATCCAGGGACCATAAGGTTAGGGCTGAATGATTTGGAGGGAGATTAACCCAAGCTTACTGTGTAAAATGGTGAGGTGTTATATTCTCTTGAGGATGGCTTGAAGGGCCTCCCGTGTTGCTGTGCCATGTATGATCAAAATATGGGATAATGGCAAAGCAAGCAAGCAGTTTCATGCCAGAAGCAATGGCTGGAAGTAATTTCTCTGCGTGTCCATGCATTATTTTCCAATGACATCACACAGTCCTGAACAATATGGGCTATGAATAGTATGGAGCTTTGTCAGCTGGGCCCATAAAACGTAGAATGAATTGTGTATTTTGATTTACTCTTTACACAAGATAATGTGGTTTTAACTTTCTTCATTAATTTAAAAACCTATCTTTTCCAACAATTTGCCTTTCCTCTTTATCTAGTCGGGCTAGATAAAGTCTTCCAGTGGCAGGAAGGATTGCCTAGACCTGGGAGATAAGATGGCAGTAATACAGATTTTGCCAGGAGGAAGCGAGAGGGTGGCTAAAAAGTGACGCTGCTTTGCCCAAAACCCATCCCATCTTTTTGGCCATGGTCCCATTCCCCCCACCCCACTTGGCCAGCAAGACTTGCTCTTCTACCCAGAAACATTCCAAGACTGGCTACGGGGAAAGCCCCTCACCTCACCTCACCTCTAGGAAGCGAGAGATGTCCCTTTTGTCACTGACGCCCATGGCCACCACATTTTCAAACAGCCAGAAGAAAGGTCGGTCATCTCCCTCCTTGGGTCTGGCCTCATGAAGGAGACGATAGAATTCAAAGAAGAGTCGCCCTGTCCCCTCTGGGTTATAGGAAAGCAAAGGCAAGGAAAGGTGGATTCTTGCAAGAGGAACTGAGAGACACAGGCCAACAGTTTCCTCTTCATAACCATTAAAAATCTGACTTATAGAATGTAGGGACTTTTTAAAGCGCTGAAGAGGATCTATCTCCTTCAGATATGACAATATAAAGTAAAAGTAGTGCCCTGATCATAGGCTTAACTTGATTTCTCAGTTGTGTGTTACTCAATTACATCAATTTCTCTTTACATTGCTCAAGATTTTTATCTCCATGGTTCACAGGCATCTTTTTGAAATACCGTTTGTTTAATCTCATAGATTAGTCACTAATGCCAGCTTTGCAGTCCTATTAGATTTCTTATAAGTACTCAATGTGCTAAGGAGCAACATGCACATGGATATATTTTCCAATCCTCAGGGTATCTGAGATAGTAACACAGAAGAGAAATGTATTTTAATTTCCAGGTGCTGGCAAACTATATTTCCCATTAATTGCAATCAATATGACTATAATCAAAGGATGCTGTGAAGTTAAGTAGTTTCTGAAGGACCACAGTTCCTTACCTCTGGATCGACTGCTTTAAAACAACATGTCCTGGATAAACCAAAGAAGAGATGGATGGTAGCACTTACCATAAAGGCCTTTCCTGGCAGGATTAACAATGGAGAGGTCATTGCAGGGGCTCCCTCCAATCACTAAGTCAAAGGGGCCCCATTCCTGTATCTGTAACATATGGAGATTTAACAGTCAGATGCAGGAGGAGGATGCATCTGGGGCTGTGCTAGCCTCAGTTACACAAGCCAAAGGAAGCCTCCCCATCAAAGCTCCACGTACATGTTTCTGAGTGACACTGCGGACGTCCCCAACATACATGATCTTGCCCTGGTGTCGGACCATCCCAACTGTGATAGAATCTTCACACACCTCAGATGCGATGTATCGATCCACCTGGATGCCCAAATCCTTTAGCACAAGGAGTCCTGGAAAACGAAAACCATGATGTTACTATCGCTCCCATGTGGCGTTCACTCTACCACTTCTTTTCCGATATTAGGAGGGTCAGAACTCACCTGTGGCAATGCCGTCAAAAAGTGACAGCACCCGGATGGGCTTTCTCTTTTCAGCAGGGACTGGAGGGTAAACCTTTGGTGGATCCTGCAAAAAGCAAAGTGGCAGCATAAAACGGTTAGAGTGTAAACTGTGGCAACTGTCACCACAGGGAGGGAACAGAAGGCTCCCGAGTTTCTCAAGAGTTGGGGGCTCAACAGCCACTGGCTGACGGGTTCAGGTAGCTAATACGCTAGGGGGCTGCGAGCAACAAGAGAAACCTGAGAATACTTGCAGATTTCTCTTGCCTTCCGAGTTCTTCTAGTATCAAAAGTTTCTCTTTGTCCCCGTCCCCACCCCCAATCCATGCTGAACTCACAAACTCTTGATCGTGATTGTTGGCAAAAAACATCTGAAGGCGTGAGGGCCAGTCTTCTCGTCGCCGGAGCAGGCCATAGATGCCCTTGTGGCCACACATGTAGCAGTTCCAGGGATCCTCCTTGATAGCTGCCTGAGCAGCCCCAGGACCCACCAATAAGTCCACACATTCTACACAAAAGCATCTGCAAACCAAAATAATTAATGCTACGTGTGGAACGTGCTCAGCTCAGGATTCAACAAACAACGGCTTTGATTTAGGCAGTCTGGGCCCTTCTGGAACTCCAGCATATTCTCTTGGTGCCAGAATCACTCAGGCTTTGATTGGCTGAAAATACTGAAAAGTCAAGCTGAGCATACTTCTAGTCAAACCACTTCATTCCAAATACATTTTCGCAATCCCTTGTTCTTAAGCCTGCCTTTAAACTGTCTTGATCCCATTTTTCTTTTCCTTTCCTAGGTTATAGTTTAGGGGGACAAAGATGCAATCTTTCTAAACCACCACTTGATTCACCTGCAACAGTTGTTGTTCCCACACATAAGGACTTCACGGCCACCACAGCAGATGGTGCAATATGATTGATAGCCATCATCATCGTACTGATAGGCGCATTCCAAAAAGCAGTTCTAAGGAAACAAAGGTGAGGAATACTTCTTATAAGCTCCATGGAAATTAGTTTCTCCCATCATAAAAGTATTTTATAACACACTAACCACAAGTGTTTTTTAAATCTTATCTTACACACATAGAACAAAAAGCAACCCAGTAGATGTTGCTATCTGCACTCAGAAATCCAGTGGGAGCAGATTTGGTACTTGCTCTGGGGAAAAAATATGTAACCCTCAGACAAGGGCTAATCACAAAGCAGTTAACTGCTATGATCAGCTTTTGTCTGACTGGATTATAATGTCCTCCAAGGAGGAAAGTATTTGAAACACGACAGGAATTTGGGGAAATTTTTTTTTTCCAGTAAGGGGTTTTCTTTCCTTTTGCCTTGATTGCCTTTGTCCTTTTGTAGTTCTATAGTCTCTGTATTTCACAAGTTGAGTGCCCCACCAGTCCCAAAGTCACCCTTCCATCTCTGTTCTTTCTCCACTCCCAGGTTGCTTCTGTGTCCCGTCTGTTCTTACCTTGCAGTTTTGGCACATTCCGCCAATGAAGAGAGGGTGTTCCAGGGTGACATTCAGGCTTCCGCAGGAAATGCAGATATCTGAGAAGTGGTGTAGTTGGTAAGTGAGGAAAGAAAGGAGATGCATAACCCTGGGCTACTGAGAAAGAAAGATACCCCTCTCTATCCCCTCTGACTCAAGGGCAGCATTCTCCTCTGTCAAAGCCACACACTGCAATAGACTCAACTGAGCATGGATCATCCTGGTCTTTTCCATTAGACAGATGTGATCCACAAAAGGCCTTCCCTACGCTCAACTGTGAAAGTGCTGGGCAGCTTTTTGATTTGCTATTAATGATTTCATTTGCGATATGTTTCAAGCATGCCCAGAGTCTACAAACTCTAATGGCAGAAGGATCCATTTGCCAACTGCTGAACTGCAGCTGTGGTGATCACTTTGAATTCTGGACAAAAATGCTTGCAGCGGAGTAGGGATTGGTTGTCATGCCTCATGCATACTTTAATATGGGGAAGGACAAAGAATGTATTTGCTTAACCTCACCTTCAATATTCCTGCATTTCTGTCGAACCTCATAAACAAGACGTTCTAAAACAGCAAAAGAATTTGTTAAAATAGGCAATCAAGAAATGCCACAGAATCAATAAATATAGTTGAAATTGAGGGCAACTAGAAAGGCTTAACCTGTGTCCATGAACCAAAGCCTTAACTTAGCATTTGCTGCAGAAAAATGCTGGTGACGCAATATGCTGATTTTGGACCTAAGAATTACGTGAATTCCAATTAGAACAAATTCTAATATTAAAGATGAAAAAAGAGAAGGCAGTTTAGTTCACATCAACAAGAGAATAGCTTAACTAGGCACAACTGATGTAATCATACAATATTTGGACTAGGTTAATGTTAACTTAGTTATGTTTTTTGTGCCTTGTTAAATGAATCTTGGCAGTGTAATTAACTTATGGTTCTATGACCTGTACAGCCTTGATAGTAAATCTATTATCAGGTTAAGTGTGTTGGGTGAACACAGCAAATATTTTCTTCTGTTTATTAATATTTTCACGGAGTCCAGTTCCGGAACTAGTGAAAACAAGAAAAATATTGCCTTTGTATTAGAGAATTAGACTAAATGTAGTCTTGGAGAATGGGAGGCCCCATCATTCTCTCCTTTTATCTATCTACATTTTTCTGGTTCCATCCATTTTTAAGTATAATTTTTGGCAGGCTATATGAGGCTAAAAGGGATGCGGTGGCTCAGTGGGTTAGGACGCTGAGCTTGTCGATCAGATGGTCAGCAGTTTGGCGGGTCGAATCCCGAGTGCCACGTAACAGAGTGAGCACCTGTTTCTCGTCCCAGCTTCTGCCAACCTAGCAGTTCGAAAGCACGTAAAAATGCAAGTAGAAAAATAGGGACCACTACGGTGGGAAGGCAACAGCGTTCCGTGCGCCTTTGGCGTCTAGTCATGCCGGCCACATGATCACAGAGATGTCCTCGGACAAGCGCTGGCTCTTCGGCTTTGAAACAGAGATGAGCACCGGCCCCTAGAGTCGGAAACGACTAGCACGCATGTGCGGGGGAACCTTTACCTTTACCTTTACTATGAGGCTAATATGGAATTTGGCCCCCAGAAAATTGCTCATACCTACCTTAGATCAGGATGAAATTCATGAGTTATTTGTAGCTATTTCTACCCAAGAGTTACCCTTTATCTGGGTTTTATTTTTCTTACAAAGGCCTGTTAAGTTCTCAAGTTAGAAAATGGAGGACAAGTTGAGCTTTGGAATGGGTTTTTATGATAATTCAATGAAAGACAGGAAAAGAGAAACAAACAGGTGAGCTGCAATATGGGGAAAGGTGAAATTAAAAGACTGGGGCATGGGGGAAAAGACCAACTGTACAGATAAGAACGGCATGCACTGCCCCTCCAAAAAACGGATGAACATGAGGAAGCCCTATATCTTACTTTATGTGAAGTGTAGACTTGTTGAGGACAAAAATTAGAATTTTTTAATACTTTCAATTTCGCCTTTTCTGCAGTGGGGGGAACTACAGCATGCCCCAATGGTCCCACAAACAGCAGTAAGATAGGACCTTGAGAGATAGAAGTACGTAGTGGTTTTGACTGTCTACCCTCAGATATAGTTTGGGATTAGAAAAAAAGTTAAACGTGGAGATTAGCTGGGACAGCCAACAACCTCCAAGTTACCCATTCCATTCTGCCCCAGGTATACCTCGGGTGCGCTCATCTATGATTTCCTTGACCTTAGGCTTCTCAGCTGTGCTTTTTCTTGGTTTTTTGGCTGGTGGAGGAGGGGCATAGGCAGCAGCTTCTGGTTCTCCCCACATGTCCGTGTAAACTTCCTTGTAGGGGTTGCGTTCCTCTGAGATGGCAGAAAAAAGTACATCAGTGGGCAGCAAGATAAGCAGGGTGGGAAATCAAACTTTGACTCTTTTGATTTGGAGGCTTGTCTGTCATCAGACTTTGTGAAACATGACAGTGTGCTACCTCCAAAGAGTTGTTTATCTGATTGTTCTGGTCCTGTGGAATCCTGCTATCAGAAGACAGGACTCTACCACACCCAGAGACAAATTGGCCCAAACCGCCTGTTATCCCAGCTCCATTCTAGAATAAGGGGCTTTGGGAGCTGTGATGATTTAGCTCCATTTCTTTACCTTCAGGAGGCTCCAATCCCTTTGGGCCAGATGGCTGGAACCCTCCTAAGGCCCATTCAATCATCTGTTTGTTCTGGATTTCTACCACTTTGGATGTGTCTGTTTCATCATTCTCTGGACAGGATGGAAAGATCTTGCCTGATCTGCTACTGGCCACCTGGAGGGGAGACAGACGGGCAGAAGGGCCAACTGATTCTGGAATGAATGGTGTTCAGCTTGTACAGATGTCTTTCCCAAGCTTCATAATTTATTTTATTGTATTTGCATCCTACTTTTTCTCTCAGAGTAAAGGTCACGCCCACAGAATCTTCTTTAATTTAATCCCCATAACAGATGGATAGGTTCAGATAGGTTAAGCTGGTGATCCCTGAATTCCATTATCAAAATGGAACTTGAGCTTGGTTTCCTGTTCCTGGTCTAAGACCTTAACCACTATTTTACACAAACAAAAATGATGTTCCCCAATCTCAACATATTTCTTACATTCTTTTGAATCAGTGAATCCGACCAAGACAATACTGGAGGAAGCTATTTTCCCCAAAGCAAGATAATAATAATAATAATAATAATAATAATAATAATAATAATAATAATAATAATAATAATAATAATAATAATAATAATAATAATAATTTTATTTGTATACCGCCCTTCTCCCGAAGGACTCAGGGCGGTGAACAGGGCAAACATATAAAAGTACAAAAATACAAAAATTAAGAAAGAATTAAACGAGATGCCCAAGTTACAACAATAGGTTAAAATACATTTAAAACAACAATAAAATCCAAACCCATCCCCCATCAGGCCAGGCCGGCTTGTTCGAACAAATAAGTCTTCAGATCGCGTTGGAAGGAGCGAAGGTCGGGCGCCATCCAGAGCTCAACCGGCAAACGATTCCATAAATCCGGGGCGCCCACAGAGAAGGACCTCCCCCTGGGGGCCACCAGACGACATTCTCTGACCGGTGGCACCCTGAGGAGGCCCTCTCTGTGGGATTGTTCATGTTTCCCCAAAAGTGTTGAGTTTCCCCTCCTTTCTCTTCTCATTTTTATTGCCTTCTCTTTTAATGCAAAGCTTTGCTTGCTTCTAGAACTAAGGAGAAGCTTCCTGACAGTTAGAACAATTAACCTGTGGAACAACCTGCCTCCAGAAGCTGTGAATGCTCCAACACTGGAGGTTTTGCAGAAGAGATTGGACAGCCATTTGTCTAAAATGGTATAGGGTTTCCTGCCTGAGCAGGGGGTTGGACTGGATTACCTCCAAGGTCCCTTCCAACTTTACTATTATGATTATGATTATAACTACCTCAAATTGTTGAATGGCACACGTTGCATAAGGATACAGTGAGCAATGAAAGGATATTCCTTTTTCTTTCTCTGGGATAGCCAATCTGAGATGGGACAGATGGGACAATTTTGAAGATTATTTCTGTCCATCTATGAGCAGTCCACCTTATGTCCTGCCGATATCCTTATTCCACCACAGAAGTTAGTCACTACAGGGGAAAGACTACCAGGAAAACAAGTCCCAGAGGAATGACAAAGGTAGTGCTTACCTGCAATACTTCATAGATGGCCTTTCGATACATGGGCTGCTTGTTATATGTGGCCTGGTGAAAGGCGCTAGCGAAGGAGCTGAGTGGAAGGAGTTTCTCCACACAGACCTGCCGGAACAAAGAGATGAGGAAAACGATACCAACTTGTTTCTTCCCTATGAATAGCACGAGACTCTTAAGGCTGGTTCCTCCACAGCCTCACAGAAGGCTCTAGAGTGAAGTGGGAAACAGAATGGAGGACTGCGCAACACATTACTTTCCTTTTTAAAAGTTTATTTTTTCCCCCAAAAAAATGTTTTGCAGTGGTGAATTTAAGGAGCAGGATGGGTCTCACAAAATATATACTGCATATACTTAATGCAGTTATTTCATCCATCCTGAACCCGTCGAGCACAGATATTATTCCCAATATTGCAGTCTTTTTTTTCCTGCTGGTCACACCAGACAGAGTCAGATATATCAAATAAATATTTCTCTCACACATGTAAGGAAAAGGCAGAGTTACCCCAACTCCTCCCTCTTCAGGAAGAAGCAGCTTTTGAGAGACTGCAGGCAGTTCTCTTAGGAAAGGGAAAGAAGACAGAGGAGGCAGAGATAAAAGAGAAAACTGGGACCATTCTCCTTCAGCAGATTTAAATTAAAAATTTCTACAAAAGAAGTTTAAATACACTGAATCGGAAGGAGCAAAATCTGATTCAATGCTCTGTTTCTCTTTAAATCTTTGATTAGAACTGTGCTAAACTTAATCTTTGTTTAAGCGTTGTGTAATTATATTTATTTTCTTCACATAACGTAGGAGTATTAAATTTCTGCCTTCAGGGCATCTGTGTTGTTGAGCTCTTAAAATTAGTTTTAGGTTTGTCGCATCCTGTGATTGGCCATAATCAGTCTGATGGGTTTAGGGGTATTTTAACACTATTGTATTAATTTATTGAATTGGGCTGCAGTATTTAATATTTTTTTAATTTTTATATATTGTATTTTATTGTATTGCCCTGTACACCGCCCTGAGTCCTTCGGGAGAAGGGCAGTATAAAAATTAAATTAAATTAAAATTAAATTAAATTATATTTACTTTATATTTTCTGTTGGATCCTTTTAAAAATTCCATTGATTTGCAGTTGCTAGATTCCCGGATCAGAACAGAATTATACTTTATTTTTTCCAATACAGATTATTTCCCACACCTTTTCAACTCAATGGAAATCTGACCCTTCTCTACTTGGATAGGGAGATATTTATTCAACATTTACATAATGGTTTTCACTAGCCTGATACTGATTCTTAATTTACAAGCTTGAGAAGATTGGGAAGTCAACTGGGTTGATGGGATATCCCAGGGGTAGGCAACCTTGGCTCTTTTATGACTCGTGGGCTTTTTTTTAGTCAAAACCAAGAACAACAAAGTAAGTTCTAGGTTTTCTTTCTGCCAAACCATGGCTGATCCAGTAATTTAGCAAACAAGAGAACATGACATTTTTGCTTTTTCTTTGAAACAAAACATTTCTCTTTTACACTCATAATCATTTTGTTAAACAGTTTTTCCCACCTCACAGAAACAGTGTAACATGCATTAACACATCAATAATCTGCAAAAGTATACAAATTAATAACATTCAAAAATATTTACCCTTTATTTTAAATCACTAGGATTTCGAAATATAATTTTTTTTATGGAAACGTAAAAGCTAAAGATAAACCTTCTATCGGAGTGTTGATAAAAGCCAATAACTTCTTATTTTTGTGACTCAGGGTTTCTTATAATTGCTGCTACAAATAGAAATATCAATACAAAATAAATGAGGAATGAAAAATGACAACGGCTGTTTTCAAAATAAAATTTAAGTGAATTGTAAAAAAAAAAAAAAAAGAAAGCTGACCGTTATTTCCCATTAAAATTTCAAAGTTCAAATTTCATTGTTTTTTTATTTCCAGTGGAAAGGTTTTCCTGTATAAAGTTCTATCATCATTTTAATCCATCCATCCATTAAATATAATTATTAAAAGGAGGTAATATATTTATTTCTTGCCAGTTCTAACCACAATTAAATCATGTTTTATATTTTAGGGGACTGTAGTATTGCAAAACTTGCAAATCCTTACTATATTGTAACAGTATTATATTACTGTTTTGTGATTGTGGCACCACACATATCACAGTTTTAGAAACAACAAAAACCTTAAAAAAACTGCTGATTAATTTGAGACTCAGAAACTGGACTATACTCGTAGTTATGGAACAAAGTGCTGAATAAACAATGGCTAAATTCACACATTGTAGTAAACCCTAATGTGGTTACTTTCATTCTGGCTTAGCACATTGTATTAATCCAGGAAGCACAGCTTGTAAACTAAAGCTTATGGCACAGATAAACAACCTGAAGTCTCAGAATTGTATGCAGTCTTGAATACTCCAAGTCCTAAGAGACTCCTTAAGTTGTTAACAGGTTGTACTTTCCAATGTTCTAATAAACCTTGACTGATCAGGCTTCTGAATTCAACCTCTGAAGCACTATGTTCCAATCTGCAGCATCACAGGTATAAGAGATTGTCCAGGGTGTGACACCTACCTCTAAATAGGCATAAAGACATGGGTGTGTGTGTAGGGGGGGCGCACTCAGGTGTGATGTCAAGATATTATAATATTCAGCTAAAGAAAGTCCTTTTTGCCCCAAAGGAAAACTTCTTCAGTGGGCAGTTTTATCTGCTACCTTTAGCACAAAAATGAGCTGCTATGCTATTTTCAGCTGGATTTTAAAATGTTTTAATGTTAATTATACAAGGATTGCTTTCAGTAGTTGAAAGTTGGCATATAAATATTAGACATAAAATAGATAAAATAATAAAGTAAGAGCACAAGGAGGACTGTTCATACAAAGAAGCAGGTTCATAAGAAAAAGCAGTCTTTTTCTTTCAGTTTGGGACCTTTTCAGAAAACCCACCTTGAGCTCAGTCACTTACCACAGAGAACTTCCCATCACCGAACCACATGACCCAGCGAGTTCCTTCAGCAGCCCGGCTCCTGCCAGTCATCCACCAGGAAACAATGCGGCCTGGCCACCAGGAGAATCCACGCAGTTTTCCCCACACCAGCTCCCCGATCCCAAACCCCCGGCCATCCTGCCGTTGAAAAGAAAAAAATAAGCAAATCATTATAGTGACTGGAAAAATTGAAGGGAATCACATGTAAATACTCAGTCAATGATGGCCGGGGCTTCTACTAAAACCTCTAATTTTGGATGATTTTTATGAAGGCTGTGGCACAGTTATTAATCCCATGTGCATGATTCACAGAGAACATGCTGAAGAACAGATATAACATATATAAACAAGGTGAGCAAGCAATGCTTTGGAAGAAACCTGAATGTGGCTGGAACAGAATTTAGGAAATGGGAAGGGCAAGGAGATGAGCCTTGGAAAAACTTTACAGGAGGAAAAAGCAGATGGGCAGGAATTTTTTTTATTTATTTATTTTTCACTTTTCTGAATCAGATAAGACATTCACCTGCTGACTTTTCTAACAGTGTCAAACGTTTTCTGACAGTGTCAATAGCTACGTGAAAAGATCTGACTTCTCATTAGCCCTCTTAAAGTTCACTCTCGTCTACAAGTGCCATCCTGTTTCTTTACCCACTCAACTTCAGCTATTTCCTAGATCCAGACTTTGGCCTCTTCTTTATTTGTTCCACATTTTTTTCCCTTTTCTTCTCCTGTAGGTTCTTCCTCACAACCCCTATGTAAAACAAACTTTTTAAGTCTATTCTTCTCTTCCATTTTCTTGCCCTTCATCATCATTATTCATGTGTCCACTTCAGGCTCTTCCATCTGCACTGCATATTCCAGGGGGTAGCCAACCTTGGCTCTTTTATGACTCGTGGACTTCATTTCCCAGAATTCCTGAGCCAGCTGGGAGTTGAAGTCCATGAGTCATAAAAGAGCCAAGGTTGCCTACCCCTGGAATATTCACTGCATCTATTATCTAGCCGGAGCTTCAGTGGATAAAAAAGGAATCAATAGGGACAGTTTCTCCCACCAGCATGGCACTTTTGATGGGAAAGGTAGCACTTCTTAGCCATTTTTCCCCTTTAATTCAACTAGCAGTAATACAAACACAAATGCTGTTTGGAGACAGGAAAAAGCTACCTAGGGATGCCTCAAGAACGAGAATGGTGGGAAAACAATCTTCGGGGAGCAGAACTCTGTCTCTGATTCACCTCATATTCCGGCTCATCATCAGCTGACTTGGATATGCTCTTGTCTACAGCATCAGGCCCCACAGGCTCTGGGGTAGTAGCCACGCTGGGAGAAGCAGGGTCAGTTGGCTGCTGTGAGGCAGGTGGGCTAGCTTCCTCCTCCTTCTGAGGCTCGCTCCGTGGTGTTTCTTCCACAGCATTCATTCCAGCAATTACCTTAGCTTTCTTTTCAGCCTGCAGAAAGAACAGAGTGAAGAAGGTAGAGAGTTGTGAGAACGTTCTTGAAGAATTTATTTCTGAGTTAAGTTTTACTCTTCATCTCTCAATAACTGTATTGTCGTAATGTGCTAAACTTGGTTACTGAATTAATCTATTTTCTGCTTTCTCACAAGTAATAAGGACTGGCGTTACACACTATATTAAGCTGCCCTTAACACAAAACACATACAGCATGTTAGATAGATACAACTACAGGTAGTCCTCAATTTACAACCATTCATTTAGTGACTGTTCAGAGTTACAATGGCACTGGAAAAAAAATGACTTAGGACTGGTTTTCACACTCACCACCTTTGTAGCGACCCCATGGGCACGTGATCAAAATTCAGACGCTTGACCGCTGGCACGTATTTATACTGGTTGCAACGTCACAGGGTCATTTTGTGACCTTCTGACAAGGCGAAGTCAATGGGGCACAACTTGTGTTACTAACTTAATAACTGCAATGATTTACTTAACAACTATGGCAAGAAAGGTCATAAAATGGGGCAAAATTCACTTAACTGTCTTACTTAGCAATGGAAATTTTGGGCTCAAATGTGGTCATAAGTCAAGGACTACCTGTATTAAGTATTTAAATCTCTGATTGTGCCTGTTGTGTGAATACAGGCATTATTATGACAGTCACATTGGTTCACTTAGTCCCTCTAAAGTAACAGCCTTGGTGGAGCAGTGGGCTAATGCCTCCTCAAGTAACACCAGCTGCCTGCAATTACTGCAGGTTCGAGTCCCACCAGGCTCAAGGTTGACTCAGCCTTCCATCCTTCCGAGGTAGGTAAAATGAGGACCCAGATTGTTGGGGGCAATAAGCTGACTTTGTAATAATGTCGCTTGGGAAGGGGCGAAAGCCTTAATAAGCAGGCATATACATAGAATGAAGGCTATTGCTAAGCACATTGGTGTGCTTAAAATTGTAAGCCGCCCTGAGTCTTCGGAGAAGGGCCGGATATAAATGGGATTAAAAAAAAGTTATGGAACACTTTTTTCTAAAGCAAATCTAGATGATTTTGAACAACTGGGCTATTTTACATGTACCGGACTGTTTAGCACATGATTCTAAAAGGACTCCAGAAATGAAGTACATCATGTAAATTACCAGAGATTTAGATAAGGTTTTACCATAATACAACCTGACATAATCTTTGGAACAGGAGAGAATGAATAACATTACATATTACTTTTAATTGCTTTACAATTTACAACAGTCGGCCCAGCCCTCATATCTTCCATATGTCATGTTTCTACCACATACTTGGCAAGCTTTATTTTTTTAAAAAATCTAACAGTTGCTTTTACACAATGAAAAAGTGTTGAGGATGTTGTGTGAATCCAGCCTATATCTTATTGCAGGCTGAGGAAATCTGGGAATTGAAATTAATCTATATTAAAGTGCGAAAAACACTAAAAAGATAACAAGTGCTCCTGCATTCAAATGCCTTTGGAGAGCATCAATTTAGGGAAGTCTAAATCATCTTGCATTTGTCTTCACAAAAATCAGAATGAAAAATCATTTGTATTCCCACAGTAAGGGGGGCTGTGGTGGTAGAAGGGAGTGCTGGCTGTTTCCTGTCTATGGCAGGAAATGAGAAACTTCAATCTATGGCTGCCAGGGTAGGGTTAGCTTGCCCCACTGGGACAATCCCACATTCCATAACCGAGCAGTATAAGACAGACAAAAAAGTAAAAGCACTAAAAACAGAAGAAAATTAGGGAGGGCAATTCTTCTATGAAAAAATAAAAAATATGTCTTACAGTATAGGAAAACACTCTATTTAGTGAACTACGCTGCTTTGTACATAACCATAAAATATGTAGTCAGTTGCCTTTTCTCTGTTAGGAACATAATTGTGTGAGGGTGAAGGTTCGTTCTCTGAGCTTGTGGGTCGGTTTCCGAACGTTTCGTTACCAGGCTAGTTAACATCTTCAGCCGCTTTACCTAGCCTGGTAAGGAAACATTGGGAAATGAACCCACAAGCTCGGAGAACTAACCTTCACCCTTATCCTACCTACATCCAATCTACAGATATTCACCACTACTACAAACACATTTGTGTTTCCATGAGAATGAAGGAGCTGTCAATATTTTCTGGAATAGATGAAGCAAGAATTACAATATTTGGGCAGTCAGAGACAACACTTAGCAATTTTCAGTTGGTTCAAATATCACAGTAGATGGAGGAAAGTGCAATATAGTCTAGGTTATGTTGCACACCTGGCAGAACTACAATTACAGTAGAGAGTATTGGTTAATTAGGTTTTTTCTTTCTTTTTTGCTATACCATCTCTTGTGCTAGGCCTCTCATGGCAGCATATAACAAGAAAACACATTTTGTCCAATTTCAAATAAGGCAAATAAAATTTAAATATATTAATACCTATAAAACAAACCAGAAGCAAGAAAAGCACACAGGAGCTTATCAGGCTACAATATTATACATTAAGCAGGTTAAAAAAACAATTCAGAATATTTAAGTTGCATTAAGCATATTTTATGTTACAGTTTTCTTGATTTCCTGCCTCAAAACAACAGGAAACTGATGATTTTCAGCAAAGATGAAATTTGACAGCATAATCTGCATAGTCTCTGGAGGCTGCAAAAAATGTTTGAGATCACAGGATGTCTTGATGCAGGGCTAAAGTGTCACATTAAATCCAAGCTGGGCAACCAGAATCCTGAACTCTGACCTCAAGTGGTGAGCTGTATATATCAGGCAAATTACAAACAAAAACAACTGCATAGAAGTAGCTTCTACTACACATTTAGAAATTAGAAACTGGCCCAAAACTCTTACTCAATATGTATTATTATTATTATTATAAGCATGCTTATCTCTAGTTGCACTATTAGGAAGGTTTAACCCAAAGACACTTTCCCCTTTTCTCTTAAGTGGTGAATATGTTCTCAAGAAAGAGAAGAATGAAATTATCACAGCATTGTCTCAACATGAGAACAGGCACGAGCCACAAGGAAATATTTTTAAGTTTTCTCATATCTTAAATGTCACAAATATTACAAAGGAGGGATAACTGAAAACTTTCCTATGGACTGTCAAACATGAATACATCAAATGCCTATCAGTTCTGTCATTTTCCAATTCTTTGGCGTTGCAGTGGTCTCAAGAAGGGTGACAGCAACAAGAGGGCATGGGAGAAATTAGTTTCTATCTATCTGTCTGTCTGTTTGTCTATCTACACACACACACACACACACACACAAACAAACAAATCAGGATTAAAACAAATACTTAACTTCTCCACCTGGAGCTGCTCTAAACTGAATAGGATTTCCAGTCATTGCAAGTATAAATCACATTGTGAATTAACAGAACTGGATTTCTGTAGGCTCTCCTATGAAAATAGCTAAAGTGTTTCCATACACAAAATAAAATGCCAAAATCAAAGACATTTTTCCCATATACACACAGACAAAGATATATATCATATTTGATGACAGAACAGCAAGTCACATTGGTGATCAATGCAAATCATAAATGGTCTCTAAACATTTAAATTGAGACAAAAATAAGACACTTAGCCATCTTTATTATCCAAATAAAATTTCTCCTTCTCTAAACTGATTTACGGATTGTTATTTTTTCATTTATTACATAATTACACGATAAATAGTTTTCAGTTTGTACTTTTAATTCCGAAACATTCTTATCTTGCATTGGAAATATCTCTGGCAAAACACAACTATAAGAGACCCACAATGCAGATCTGGGGCCAGCACTAAACATTTCTTCCCCCATTGATTAGATGGGCAATTCCCAGAGTGATCATGAGTCTTCTGTAGGTGCACTCAACCAGGACTTTTCTCCCCACAAAATAGCTAGCATTTCTTTACTATCTTTTAGATGCTAAGTTACGTAAATACCTCTTGCTTCATTATCTAACTTTTTCTACCAATGGTCTTTTCTATTTTTGCCCTGTTGATTACTTACTTTGAATAGATGCTTTTACAGAGCATCTGTGAGCCTGCCTTTGCTTTGCCTTTATCCATACTGGCTAATGGCTATTATGGTATTGTATTATGCTCTTTACTACTTCCCTTAGCAGTAATAAAAGTAATTACCAAATTATTTCTGCTTACTAATTGTTACTTTGTAAAGTATTTGCATAAGAAGGCCTACAATTTTTATATTTAGCTTGCCACTTGGAATATAGTCATGGATAATAGCTCCTGTCACGTATAAATTTTATGAACAAAACAATTTTAAAAACTAAGCAGGTCTCTGTAAAAAATTATTTTTAAAAACAGGACCCAGAGTTTAATCTGTATATGGATGAGAAATACATCCTTGCTTAACTTTCCGGCCAAATACCAAATAAAATTGTGTATTTGTACAATCAATGAAGCATAAGCCAATCAAGTAGACTAGCTTAACAACATGCTAAGCTAGGCATGTCAAACTGCCAGCCTGCGGGCCGGATGCGTCACGCTGAAACCCCGCCCACCCAATTACCGGCAATGGGAAAAAAGTCGCGATACATCCTGCGATGTTACGTGACATCGCGGGTTTGACTTGCCTGTGCTAAGCCATAAAAAAAAACACCAAACCAATTAAAATTAAACTAACTAAACTGATCTGGTTTAGCCATGTCATTCAAACTAAGACTATGATTCTTCATTTATTTTAGATGCAGGACTTTTTAAAATAACAAAATATGTACAGTTTTGCAGATTCCACTGCTCAATTTTTGCACCATGAATATTTATGATATTACTCAGGTGGGATCCCTGTGAATTTTCTCCAAGTACAGGGTTAAGAAAACATTCCTTGTGGATATTATCATATTTCCTCCCTCAACATGGCATGCTGCTGGACTAATACAAACATGAATAACAATAGAAAAAAAATGGAAGGATCTTGGAGTGTATTCAGAAAATGTCTTGAGCCTCACAAGTACTGCACCCCCTGTGCTACTCATTAAAGCAGCTCACTCTTTTTAGGCTTCTGAATGAAAAACAAATGCAGCTGGTTTAACAACTACACTGTATAACAAGTTGACTCCGTAATGCAGTGGCATCTTTTTCAGTCTCATGCATAAGTATAACAAAAAAAGGTCACTTTAATGTACAGATAGTCCTCAACTTACAACCATTTGTTGTTCTGTTTAGCAATGGAAATTTTGGGCTCATTTGCAGCTGTAAGGATTACCTGTATAGCAGAGGTACAGTACTTGCCTGAGTTCTGAAACACTTGCTCCAAGTTTATTGGAGAATGGTTTGGGGGGAAACATAATAGATATAAATACATGGCTGCACTATCCTCTTTTGATCCCCAAAACAACCTGATGCATAATTGTGTAGCAGAGTGTTTTGTACACTTTTGTATAGGAGTGTTCTTCTCTTCACAGCTTTAGGAATTAAGCTGGATTTCTTAATTTCTGTTATATATTCTTGCATTGGAAAAATACATATGTGGTCTGATATTTATACCAGAATGGAAGTAAATGGCTATTTATCTGCTGTGTCTTAATCTCTCGCCCCCATGAGCTTCTTGAATGATAGGAAGATATCCAAGATATGCAATTCCTTTACCGGGTAAATTACTTCAACATTTATTTTTGCCCATGCCAGTTTTTAATGCTGCTTCAGAAAGATGGATAGAGCAACCATAGGCATCCATATGGAGTGGGAAAATGACATAAGGTGTATTGTGATAAAATCCGCCCCCCTGTATAGTTACATGCAATGTATGTCTGAAAGTGTGGAGTTCTCATCATGTCATGAAGCATATTTCATCATTTTAGCATTATTGTGTTAGGAATTGAGGCCTATGGTGGCGATACAGTAAGTCAGAAGGAAGGGCGTTGGTTAAGCCATGGCCAACAGAACAAATAACATTGGGAAGCAAACAAAACCTGGGCAGTAAAATAGGAGCCCTGGTGATGAAGTGGTTAGAATGCTGTATTGCAGGCTAACTGCCCACAGTCAGGAATTTGATCCTGATTGGGCTTAAGATTGCCTCAGCCTTCCATTCTCCTGAGGTTGATAAAATGAGGACCTATTGTTGGAGGCAATATGCTGACTCTGTAAACCACTTGGAGACTGCTGTAAAGCACTGTGAAGCAGTATCTAAGCCTAAGTGCTATCGCTATTGCTATTAAGGGAGTGGGGAGTCTGCAGGTGCCTATGTATTCCTAAAACATTATAGCTTGGCACAACTCAACCTGAATGCATTAACTTAACTTTCTATGTTCAGGCAAAACTACATTCTAAAATAAACTAAACCATTAAGCTGTTTTCATTTAACATCCTGAGGCAAAAAAACCCCTAATCAACTTTGCACATTATTATATAAACACAGCCTGAAGATTTTTAACCGTCTTGGATAACATTGTATGAAATTGCCCAATACATTATATAGGCACGCATACCAAAAACAACCTTCTCTGCATATGGAAAATATTCACATAAAAGATTTTCATTCCCACAGGCAGAACAGACATACACATTTTTCACTGAAAACAAATGGACTTAAAACAACTTTTCCCATGTTGCTGCCAGATTACTAATTCCATCATCCTGAGTTGACCTACCAATTGAGTGAAGGGTTACTGGACACAGCATAACTCTTCCTTGTCTCCAAAAAATACAGTGGTGGGAGTTCTAGAGATGCAAAGAATGTAGTCTAAAATAGCCCCCAAAGGATAACAGAATAATGTCCCCGCTTTCTGACATAAGGAACTCTTTTTTGTTTTACATGCAAGAAATCTGAAACTACAAAACTAAATTAAGGATTAGGCATATCTAAAGAAAAGTGATGTTTTATGTTTGCCTCTGAGTTTAGTATCATGGATGTTGAACCCCTCTGTAGGTCATGCCCAAGTAGTTCTGAGGAAGGCTGACCTACAGGAAGAGAAGGTGGTATCCAGGAAACCCCACTGTGTACTATTTCTGGGTTGTATTAGAGAAAGATAGTGTCACACTTTCTGAGAACTGAGCCTCCTCTAAAGTAAATGTGTTTCCGTTGCTTACTTGCAAAGGGGGAAAAATAAGAGATCAAGGAAATAATTATGTTCCTGAGATTAAAGATATGAAAAATAAAGAGTTTCTGTCTGACCTAAAACAGGTCACAATGAGAAATCTCTAATAAAGATATTCTCTTGAATTCTGAAACTACAAGGTTCTGCTGTTAGTAGTAGTTTATTGTTTTTATTTATTTTTAAGTTTGGTAAGGCTGCCCAACTCAACCAGCATACAGCAGAAAAACAAACAAATCGAAGAAGAAAACCTCCATTGAATGCACAATACTATAAATATCAAATATAAAATCGTAACCAAGCAGGTAACTAAACAATCACAAGGAGACTCCCACTCAACTAGCCCAGAAAGCCTGGGGGAAGAGTCAGGTCTTAACAGTTTTCCTAAAGTCAAGAAGAGCAGGGGGGGCTGTGGTATATTTGGGGGGGGGTTGGGGGGTAGGAGATCATTCCACAAAACAGGCATAAAGTGACAAGATTTAAAAGAATCTGAAGCAGTCCATAGAAATCTCAAAGGTGCTTTTTTCAAAAGGCAACTGGACTGTTTTTCCCTTGAGGAAGAAGACTTTCCACTTCTCATCCAAGATGCTCCATCGCTTCCAATAGAAAGTAGTTAGTTTAACTGCTTTAAACTTTTATTAATCGAATAGAAAGTAGTTAGTTTAACTATATTTTGGCTGCATTCACACAGCACATTTGATACAGTTATGATATCTTCTGAGTCTGCATGATATAGTACACTAAAACTAAACTAATAAAAAAATTGGGTTCATTCAACACATTAAGTTACAAAATATTAATTCAGGTATATTAACTGTCAAGTAAATGTAGCCATTTGCTCTTCACCTCTCCTAATTAAGAAAGCTGTCAATGCAGCCTTCATCCACCCATGGGTTCTGTGATTATATTAATTCTGTGATTCTATCAGTTTCTCATGGCTTGAAAGCAATGGCTTCCACTTAGTTGTAGGGCTAAATTCAAATACTAGTTTTGACCTTTATAATTCTTCACTTCTTAGGAACATACTATCTCACAGATGTCTGCATATAAAGTTTAACAGAAACTTTTGTTTAGTGCAGGGGTAGGCAACCTCGGCTCTTTTATGACTCATGGACTTCAACTCCCAGAATTCCTGAGCCAGCTTGGCTGGCTCAGGAATTCTGGGAGTTGAATCCATGAGTCATAAAAGAGCCAAGGTTGCCTACCCCTGGTTTAGTGTTAGCTACTCAGAAAATAAACTTCTTGGTGCTAATACTCAATTCCTAGGGAGACTTGCTTAGTACCTATTTTTCTTGATAGAAGAGAATATTTATAGCTCAGGATTGAACTATGGAGTCCTTGGTGCTTTCTGAGCTTGGTTGTTTTGTTGCAAACATTGCAGTGCACTGCATGATATTACAACATCATCAGTGCTAGAAGGGAGTGGGGTTTGCTCTCAATTTATATTCTTAATGGCTTCCCTGTCATTGTTGGTAGGAATAATCTTGGCGTGGTTTACCATGGTCAAGGTTTTCCAGTGGAAACTATACTTAATTCTGTCCATGTGTTGTGAAATTAAAGAGTTTTCATCAAGTCTTCTAACTGCTAGTCTTCCATTTGTCCTATGTAGTGGCTGTTGCACTCTTTACACTATATGTAATGATGTTACTTAGTTTGGTAATGAAACATCTGCAAGAGAACAACCAAGCTCAGAGAGCACCAAGGGCCCCTCACCTAATTTTTGACAGCAGGAGAATAAACTTGAGAACCTCTGTACATTGCCTAAGAAAGGACATAAATCTTACAATGAAAAAATGGTGTGGTTTGTAATCACGCTTCTTCAAAATGCAAGTTCTGTTTAATTTTGTTTAAGTTGTACTTTAGGATTTATCTTTTTAATTTTTAAATTATTTTACCCGTTGCATTTTGCACTCTATTTTTTGTAATTTTACAATTTAAAAAATAGGAGGAAAACATTTCTTTTAAAATACTATTGTTCACTAAATACATTTGTGCATGCCTTCAAGTCAATTTTTGACTCTTGGCAACTATCTGGACAAGCTTCTGCAGATTTCTTGGGGGGGAAAGTGGTTTGCTACTGCCTTCTTCCTAGGCTGAGAGAGAGGACCAAGATTACTCAAGGCAGAACTAGAACTCACGATCTTGGCATATGGTTCAAATAACCATTATTTTAGCATGTTATGCAAAGCAAACTATCACATATTGAGCCAAGGTTAAAAAACATCCTAGGTCCTGGCGACAACACAAATCATCCATGCAAATTTCTTAACAATATGGAGCAATTTTCCATTGCCTCCTTTGGAGATGTTTTTTCCCCAAATTCCTAACTTACAGCTCTGGAATTTTCCCTTCCAGGTACTAAAATGTATCTGTTTAGTTTCCAAACCTGAACAAAGCTGCCCAGATTCTTCTATATACTGACTGGTGTTTCTAAAACTACAACTGTATTTTGTTAATCCAGGTTCAAGAATAAGCAAACTATATGAGTCTAATCACTCGCCTTCAATGCTTTCTGGGTTCGCACAAGGGAGATTTTTGTTAGCTCAATGATTTCTGCATTAAGAAAAAACACTGTTTATATATCTTGGTTTTGCAAAGCCAGCATATTGTAGAAGCCAGAAGAGTGAGCTTGGAAGAAAGACCCAGCTCTAAATTTTTACTAAGTTACAAAGCCTCTTGAGTGGATCTGGAGCAAAATTCTCTACTTCACATGGACAATGGCTATGATATAATGCTAAAAGACTAGTGCTCTTGAGAACCTCAGAGAAAAGAACAGGATACAAATGTCTCCTGGTAAAATCCACTTAAGAATGCAAGCACTTAAGTCCTTGTTTGCCAACTATAAAGCTGGATTTTTCAGTCCTTGTACTCTATAGCTAAATCTAAATGGTTCATTTAGTAATACAGTGCCCACATGACCCTAGGGAATGTTGCTAAATATCGGGAAGTAACACAGCCAATGGGGCTTTTATTTCAGCATCTCTGTTCCTCTTAAAATGACTGTGTTCCCAATACAGGCCAGGCAATTGGGGGAACTGTAACTGTTAATACTTTCCTACATGGTGGAGAAATGATCTGGTATTTGAGGAGCAGGAGGAGTTTCAGAGAAAGAGAATCCCACACCAAGGATCCCCCTTTCCCTTGAAAACAATGATATCAAACTGCTCTGATTGTGTATGTTTATGAAACAGGGTTTATCAGTAGATATCAAGAACACACCCAGCCACTAATGAAGAGGCTTTACTCTACAAGCCAAAGGAAATGGGAAGAAGGAAGGAAAGTAAGCAGTCAAAATGGAAATATTTCAGAGAGGCACATCTTACCAATTTTACCTCCATTGTTTAACTGTCTCTTAGGCAAGAAAGTAAACAATAGATTAGGTTGACTCAGCCTTCCATCCTTCCCAGGTAGGTAAAATGAGGACCCAGATTGTTGGGGGCAATAAGCTGACTTTGTAATAATGCCGCTTGGGGGTGTGTGAAAGCCCTAACAAGCAGGCATATACATAGAATGAAGGCTACTGCTAAGCTTGTAAGCCGCCCTGAGTCTTTGGAGAAGGGCGGGATATAAATGTAATAAAAATAAAATAAAATAAAAATAAAATAATAATCAATGTGGAGACAGATAAAGGGAATTGTCCTTGGTCAAAAGACATTTTTTAAAGAACCAAAGTCTGCAAAACTCCATTTCGCAATGGTAAAAGTGGAATGGCCTTTTATATTATGAGAAAAATCTCAAAATTCCCTTTTTTAAGCTACTTGTACGCTTGGTATAAAAGCATGACCGTGCAAAGCATCAATAAGGCTGTAACTTCCAATCCCATTGATTTATACACTTGCCATAAGCTAGCTATTTCTGGGATGGGCACTCATTATTTTTTTCTAATAAGTGCCTGTGGAGAAACAATTCCCTGCTTGACAGAAATAATAAAAAGATGTGAACAGGAACCAAAGGCTGCAGAAGGGTTATGTTTTGTTTTAAAAGATGTAAACAAAGGGGTTTCTTGCTCATTCTATTACTGACTCTCATTTGGGAGGTCCACATGTCCTATTCTCCCATAAGACTGTCCAGGGCTGCAAGATTTCCCCTGTTGGTGGCTTCTTCCACAGCTTTCCTTAGTCAGCAAGGGGCCCTGTTCTTTCATTTAAGCCATCGGGACTGTTTTATTCAACCACTGACTCAAGGGATCATGTAAGCATTCCTTATTGACATAATGCTCTTGCTGAAAGGTCACTAACCCCAAATACCCTGACTAGTCTAAAAGAAGTCAATGTAGGTTTACATAGCGTGGAAGAGTCATACTGGATAGTATTAGGAGGCTTCTGAATTATGGAATTAGTTTGTCCGTTAAGAACTAAATATATTTTATTCTTTAAAGTTGTACTGAAAGGCCTGCTGAAGTTGCTATTTTCTTCCTAACAGTTTCATGGGCTGGTTAACAGCTTTAATAAAGAATTATTTGACTTAAATTGTTTCTAATACCTGCTGTGCTCCAAAAACAATCACCTTATGAACCATCCTTTCTATACTTAGCAAGAGCATACAGTCCTGAATAGTGAGGAAGAGGAGCAGGTATAAGTTACGCAACAGCAGACCACTGATTGAAAGTCCCTGAAAAGAGTCTTCGTATGTTATGTGAACTAGGATTGACTGTACCATGCTTTACTTAGGCATGAGATATTATGTAAATACATCAGCTTTGTTTTGTTAACCTGTGCTTATAATTTAGTATGTTGTTCTTCATATTTCCTCTACAAGTGACTCTTTGGAGTTTATATTATTCAAAAGAATCTTGAAGAAGTGGAGTAAATAGAGCTTAATCCCTGAGCCTTTGAGAACAGGAAATGGAACAAGGCTGCAATCTAAAAACAGCAGGAAGGCCAGAATGGGGAAAAAACAATGCTTGCAGGGAGTTTCAGTTGGTTCTGCTTGATCAAAATGTATACCATATTAGCTTGTAGATAGTGTCTTCTAATGGAGCAGAATGGAGAATATTCCATTATTCCAGGACTAGATTGAACAGAAGAGTAAAAATCCTGAGGATTTCCAGTAAAGCATTTAATCAAGCTTGCATTATGTGAGACCTGGCCAAGATGACAAATGATTTTGCTTCTTGAATACTGGTTTAATTCTAGGCTGTTTGCAATTAGGGAATGCTATTTTTCTTGAATAGATTATTTCCAAGTGAAATGGTTTCTGGTGAGAATGTACAGCTCTATGCATTAGAAAATCAGGCCCACGTTCAAATTCAATTGCAGCTACGCTTTTACTGTTTTCCCTCAGCCAAACCTCAATACTTTTCCAGTCTCAGTGGCCCCTTACTGTATCATATCAGGAAGGAGCAGCTGGGTTTTCCTCTGCCTTTCTTCAAATCTGTTCCAGTGCCTGTTTTCACACCAGCCAAGTCTTCACCTCAGCCTCCCTCCACTTATGTCCACTTCCTCACATAATGCATAGTTGGTTCCAACAAGGGTAGGAGCAAGTGTGGCTCCAGGTAGTCTGCAAGAACTACTATCATGCTGGCTGGGCATTCAAGGGGACTCAGAGAAGGTTATCAGGAAAAACCTTCTCTGTTTTCTTTCATTTGTCCCTTTTCCTCCCAAGAAAGGCAGCAAACCAAGACTCTTGGGCCTGGCCAGTCTGGAAAAAGAAAAATGCTAAAGCACAAGGAAGTCTCGGCTCACCTCACTTTGTTTTAGGACAAAATGGAGGGCTGACAGTTTGAAGGAAAGGAAGGCAATAGCCAAGAAGCCCCCATTCTTAAGTGGCTTCTCCATCCCACTGTCCCTAAGAAAGAAGGACCGTTTCTAATCTCAAGGGTGCATTTGGTCCTCCTCTCATGCCAAAATGTATATGAAGAGTTTGGAAACAATTAATCTCTCTGCACCTTCTCTTGACTTGCTTTTAAGAACTTTTTACAGAGAGCAGAGATGCAAGCAGAGACTGCCTTCCCCCACCTCTTTTTATTCCTTCTTCCCACCCATAAAAGTTTTTGGTGCCAGTTGCGTCCTCCTATCTTCTCAAGTGACCACGCAGCCTCTCTAGAAAACTGAGCAGAAAGACCACTGCCCAATAATGACATTTTCTCTCTCTCCTCCACCCCGCATTTCTTAGTGCGGCTAACATTTTCAAGTACTTATTAGCATCTCAGAACTTGACTTTCCCCCCCCCCCCAAAGATGCTCCCATTAAGTCCACTGCATCCTCTTGCAAAAACATAACCCAAAAGAGAAGTTCTAACTCACCACCCTCGGGGATGCAACCCCACTGCAAAAAAATATATATATCAAAAATCAAAAATCGAACCCGCCACAAGTACTGCAGCCCTCTTGTGTATACACTCACAAATAGGAGCTGAGGGAAGCAAAGACCACCACCCCCCCTTCCAATTTTCCTGCACCCCCTACTCTCTTCCATACCTGCCTGCATGTTCCGGCGCTGCAGCAGTCACGATCCCGTCGAGGGAGCTCAAGCGAGGGGGCTCAGCGAGGAGGGGGCGCAGGGGGGGGGGGGCCCTCGCCGCCAATGTTCTTTGTCTGAGAAACTCCGGGCCACGTGACGACGGGCCGCGCTCCTGGTTGGCCAAAATGGAACCGGGGGGGGCCCGAAAGGTGACGGCGGCGGCGGGGAGGGCGACAAGAGTTCCTGCAAGGCTCGTATGGCTGCCCCGGGGGCAGGAACACATTATACGGAACCAGCGCCACCCTCCCCCTTCCCAGCACGGGGCGCAGGCTTCTCCGAAGTTGTAAGACAGGGGTCTTCAAACTTGGCCCTTTTATGACTTGTGGACTTCAACTCCCAGAATTCCTCAGCCAGCTTTGCTGGCTGAGGAATTCTGGGAGTTGAAGTCCACAAGTCATAAAAGGGCCAAGTTTGAAGACCCCTGTTGTAAGAGGCCTTCCAGCCATTTGTACGCCAGGGTGGGCAATCACTGGGCTACAGTCGCGCCAACGCTGCGTAAAGGAGACTAGCGGCTCCACTTTTCAAAACTCTTTTGATTTTCACTCCGGATCAGCGGAAAACGGGACTGAGCCCGCCTGGTTTTCAGGCGCTGGGCACCGTTCGGGGAGCAGCTGGAAGAAACGGAAGGATGCGCGGCCGCTCCTGCTGAGAATGAAATGCCCACAAACACCGGTGTGGCAAGTACAAGTGCATGCGGAAAGTACAAGGCCTCTCTCCAACGTCATTCAAAAGCAAAAGGGTTCAGCCTAAAAGTACTTTTCCGTTCGAGCTGCTGGCTCCCATCTCCTAGCAGAGCGGCCGCGCGCTTATTTGCGCCTCTTAAAACTACTACGCAGCCGTCACTCAACCTGCTGCTGGCACAACCTCTGATTTGAAAAGAGATGGGATTATTGGGGTTCAGTGTGGAAGAGGTGCATTTGAATTGTGGAAGGCGACATTAAGAAGTATGCACAGCAACTACGGTTAGCAAAGGGGGATTTATCGTTTTTAAACTTAAGTTCAGGCCCGTGAAGTGGAAGAAATTCCTCCAGCTTGAGGCAGCACCATCTTTGGTAAAAGCAGAAGACACCTTCAGGAATCCTCTTCTGTCATCTTACATGTTTTAATCTTTGGATAAGCAGTACACTTCTTAACATATATCATAGGCAGCTCTGAATATTTATTGGAAAAGCAGATCTAATGCTCAATAAATACAATAAAATCTTAAGTACCAGTTATGTATTACTACATTTACGACGAGACAAAAGGCAAGTTATTTGAAACGAATGGCCTGAAATCTTGGCACAATGACACACTGCCTAGCATTCACTATACAGGTGAAACTCGAAAAATTAGAATATCGTGCAAAAATTCATTTATTTCAGTAATGCAACTTAAAAGGGGAAACTAATATATGAGATAGACTCATTACATGCAAAGCAAGATAGTTCAAACCATGATTTGTCGTAATTGTGATGATTATGGCGTACAGCTCATGAAAACCCCAAATCCACAATCTCAGAAAATTAGAATATTACATGCAATCAATAAAACAAGGAGTGTACATAGAACAATATCGGACCTCTGAAAAGTATAAGCATGCATCTGTACTGTGCCAAGTCCTGCTGGAAAATGAAGTCAGCATCCCCATAAAGCTCGTCTGCAGAAGGAAGCATGAAGTGCTCCAAAATCTCCAAAAGCAAGATAGTTCAAGCCGTGATTTGTCATAATTGTGATGATTATGACTTACAGCTCATGAAAACCCCAAATCCACAATCTCAGTAAATTAGAATATTGTGAAAAGGTGCAATATTCTAGGCTCAAAGTGTCCCACTCTAATCAGCTATTAAGCCATAACACCTGCAAAGCATTGCTGAGCCTTTAAATGGTCTCCCAGTCTGGTTCAGTAGGAATCACAATCATGGGGAAGACTGCTGACCTGACAGTTGTGCAGAAAACCATCATTGACACCCTCCATAAGGAGGGAAAGCCTCAAAAGGTAATTGCAAAAGAAGTTGGATGTTCCCAAAGTGCTGTATCAAAGCACATTAATAGAAAGTTATGTGGAAGGGAAAAGTGTGGAAGGAAAAGGTGCACAAGCAGCAGGGATGACTGCAGCCTGGAGAGGATTGTCAGGAAAAGGCCATTCAAAAGTGTTGGGGACTTTCACAAGGAGTGGACTGAGGCTGGAGTCAGTGCATCAAGAGCCACCACACACAGACGGATCCTGGACATGGGCTTCAAATGTCATATTCCTCTTGTCAAGCCGCTCCTGAACAACAAACGTCAGAAGCGTCTTACCTGGGCTAAAGAAAAACAGACCTGGTCTGTTGCTCAGTGGTCCAAAGTCCTCTTTTCTGATGAGAGCAACTTTTGCATCTCATTTGGAAACCAAGGACCCAGAGTCTGGAGGAAGAATGGAGAGGCGCACACTGCAAGATGCTTGAAGTCCAGTGTGAACTTTCCACAGTCTGTGTTGATTTGGGGAGCCATGTCATCTGCTGGTGTTGGTCCACTGTGCTTCATTAAGTCCAGGATCAACGCAGCCATCTACCAGGAGATTTTGGAGCACTTCATGCTTCCTTCTGCAGACGAGCTTTATGGGGATGCTGACTTCATTTTCCAGCAGGACTTGGCACAGTACAGATGCATGCTTATACTTTTCAGAGGTCCGATATTGTTCTATGTACACTCCTTGTTTTATTGATTGCATGTAATATTCTAATTTTCTGAGATTGTGGATTTGGGGTTTTCATGAGCTGTACGCCATAATCATCACAATTACGACAAATCATGGTTTGAACTATCTTGCTTTGCATGTAATGAGTCTATCTCATATATTAGTTTCCCCTTTTAAGTTGCATTACTGAAATAAATGAACTTTTGCACGATATTCTAATTTTTCGAGTTTCACCTGTATAATAACTGAAATGTTAGCAAAGCTGCAAAAGAGGATAAAAATTACCTCCCCACAAAGTAACAACTTTTCTTACCAAAAACAAATCTTTGCAAAACAACCTCTGCAAGTATTGACACAGTAGCTGTTGTGCTGTAGCAGCACAATTATCACTCAAAGGCTAAGTACTATCCTCTATGGGCCTTAATTCATGAATGGTTTGGGCAAATGATTTTAACAGGTCTAAGCTACACAAAGATCCTGATCAAGAGATTCTGAGTATTTTAGAGGATGTTTTCATAGTATAATTTGTGAACATTTATAGAAGGTACAAATAGTATCATTTACAACAGCTCCATGTTTTCTCAGTTTTGTTTATCTCCACCTTTTACACAAAAAGGGGAGGGAGAGCAGTGTGTCTTGATTGGTAGCACCAGGAGCTGTCCATCAGGAACATTTCCAGGTCTCGCTCTCTTTTCAAGGTTCACAGTCATGTGCAATCTTTGGTTTAACTACCATGAACTTAAATACAGAGAGCTGCGCTTTCTTTTTACCATCTCTTTTTACTCCCATTGCTTACTCTTCCTTTCACCATCTTTATTATTTGCCCACATATTGCTGCAATACAGATTTGTAAGGTTTTTGGGGCTGGAGAACTAGGACCTGTCTTTTGCACGTGTAATTTTTTTTTAAAAATCCCATTTATATCCCGCCCTTCTCCGAAGACTCAGGGCAGCTTACAATCTAAAGCACAATGTGCTTAGCAATAGCCTTCATTCTATGTATATACCTGCTTATTAGGGCTTTCGGCCCCCCCAAGCGTCATTTTTACAAAGTCAGCTTATTGCCCCCAACAATCTGGGTCCTCATTTTACCTACCTCGGAAGGATGGAAGGCTGAGTCAACCTTGAGCCTGGTGGGATGCGAACCTGCACTAATTGCAGGCAGCTGGTGTTACTTAAGGAGGCATTAGCCCACTGCTCCACCAAGGCTCTTGTAATTTTATAAAGACAAATCAACAAGCAAACCAAACACAATATCCAGTATAGTAGAATAAGTGAGTTCTAAGCCTGCCTTAGAAATGAAAGCTGGCTGGATGACTTTGGGCCAACCCACATCCCAGAGTTGTTGTGAGGAAAACAGGTGGCAGGAGTATTTGGCCTGTTGGCTGCATTGAATTATATATAAAAAGGAATAAAAATCTAACAACAACAATGTATTAAAGCAATATATTAAACTATTTAGTAATTACTTTTACTAAGTTCAAGCATCAAATTACACCTACCATCTCTCAACCTTCAATTATCATACAACAGCAGCAGCTAGTGGCTATGGAAGTCTTGGCAACCATATAGACTAAATTACTGGCAAGTGATAGCACTTGCCAACTTCAAGCCCTTAGGAATATCTGTAAGAATCTGCTGGAAATCTTCAGAAGGCAACCTCTACTTTCTGCTTTACTGTGTGCCTTCCATAAGCAATCAGTTCAGACCTCTGGCTACAGCAACTTTTCTTTTTCTTAGTAGATCAGAGGAAAGTGGGGTGACAGATATAGGGGAGAGTGGCAGCTCAGGTGTGGTCTTTGCCCTGCCTATTTCTGGTATGTACCCTTCAACAGATTATTGCACAAGAAAACAGCTACCAAACAGTAGAAACATCCGCCTACTATTGCAATGTAAGGTGGTAGATTTCTGAAGCACAATGGTTTTAACAGGTAACATTCATACCTGTTCTGTACCAGCCTACTACCGGCCCTGCAGAAAAGGCAGGGACAACCCCTTTACAAAACGGCAAGAGGCTGGAACTAAGCCTGCCAAATTTATTAACATAAAACAGAGCAAACAGAGCAAACACGAACCATGAAACAGGAGCTAATCAAACGGTTGCCTTCAGCAAACCAGCCCTCCCACACATTCCCCTTCTAAACAGTTCAGGGCGTGGCTTCTCTCTGCCTCCTTCCGAGGTGCCCCATTGCCTTCCTCTGTTTACTCCTGCTTGACTACCTCCTGTGTCGGGCGTCCAGCTGTGGGTCATCTTCATCCACGCTGTCAGGCTCACACAGCTGGGTCTGCGTCGTAACCAGATGGGAGGGGCCTGGCTGAGGGCTCTGCGGAGCCTCAAGGCTATCCTCAGCAAGCTCTCCAACACCCCCCTCCTCCTCCCCTGAATCGTCCGACCCAACTGCCGAACCCACAGGCTGACCCTGAATCACAACAATACCACTGAAATCAAAGTTCTGCATGAATATCATTGTGGACAAAGGGCAGAGGTGGAAACCTGGTCTCAGAACAAGTATAGGCTGCTACAAGTGAATATTACTGGAGGGAAGAAATATTCTCTCTTCATCATACCAACACCTGATCAGCCTAGCTTGGAGAGAAGCAGAAACAAGCCGTGCTCCCAAATACTTTTAACTAGGCCAGTACTTGCACAAACAATCAGTTCATTTGTGTACACTTGGGCATACTTGTGCTTTATCACTTGCAAAACAAGCATCAGCAAGAAGGGACGGGAATATAAAAGAGTGCACAAGAGTTTCAAGGCAGCCAGCTTTCCAGAAATTTCATTTCTATTTTCTGTGTGTCACTGGCTATCTCCTTCTCTGCATGGGAGCATGAATGAAATGTCATCGTCTGCTTCTTACCCCTTCAGGGGGATTCAGTTACAACATGCCTGTCTCATTCCACTGGAAGGGGAAAATCCAGACTTGAAGGCCTAGAGCAACAGCAGAGTTACAGTTCGGAGCAAGTCAGAGAGTTGGGATACTTTTAGATGCACTTCCTTTAAGAAGGCAGGGGTCACACCAATAATGATCCTGTTCTGGCCATTACTGATCTTCTGACCTGGTTCCAAGAACCTCCCAAGTTTTTTGGCAACCAAAACCAGCACATAATTAGCTTATATAAATTTAGGATAATACTCAGACAAATTCAAAATTGAACTCTTTTTCTTATACTGCCTTAACCTAGTCAGCAACCTTTTCTTCCATAGATATATATGAAAAGGTGCCTTTTCTCAGGCATAATAGAAGCAACAAAGAAAATAACTGCTAAGCGAGATGAACATTGAGGCAACACATACTCTAGTGTTACCCAACTTTGTTGGAAAACAAAATCTCTTCTGAATCCATGAAGAAGTAAAGTATTTTCTTCTCTTTTATACCCCAAGCCCTTCTTCAAAGACGACACAGGTCATTTATTTCCATTTCCTCTCTTCTTTTGCTAAAAAGCATTATGTTAATGGCTTCCCCCTTCTGTATGTCCCAGTCAACCTACACAGAACCAATTCGCAGAATGTGCTACAAGCAAAAAATGGTCTATCTCAACAGGGATTTAAAACTCCAGCAGACTCTTACAAGCAAATAAAACATTATGCTACAAAAACTACCAGAATGAACTTAATTTACTATAATGCCCAAGTAGGAACAATATAAGCAATCCTCCTGGAGAAACTTTATTTCAATATATTCACAATGCTCAATGCTATGTTTTTAAAAGAGAAATTACTGTATTCCAAAGTGGTAGACTCTTATTATCCATGTTCTTAAAGGAGCAAATATTCCAAAGTAATAAAATCTTATTTCTGCTTAAAAAGTAGGATCTCCTTCCTGTTTCTTTCTATTTATGAGCCATTAATGCTCCATTATTTTACTTATGTTGAAATATAAGTGGACAGCTATCTTAAGTATGAGAAACAATACATACTATAGTACTTGTATACTATATTTCTTGATGTTAATTGGCCAATTACTTGTTTAATTATCCCTCCATTCCACACCACCTTTCATGTGGAAGACTAGCATGTCTGACATGCTAATTTTCTAATGCCAGGAGTTTGTATGAGAAAAATTAATTAGATTAGGCTATTTTTAAAAAAAATAATTAGCCTGGCAGTGTTCTGTCCAAAATAGCACATATAATTATGGCAATCTAAAATAGTCCCTTCCACTATTATCATCTCAATGTACATAGAAATGAGACAATGCCCCCTCAGCTCTTAATACTGATTTTACTTACAAACTTGCAACTCAGGCTTCTTTTAACATACAGGAATATGAATTTTCCAGGTATAACCTTTGAATGAAAGCCAACACTGGGAACAAATTGATTATGCATGGTAGATTATGTGCAAGTCTCATGTAACCTCATTTAAAAGGATCAGGTAGCAGCAGATGCAAAAGGCTTCTTTCTATCAGAACCCCAGGAACATTGCTGCTGCCAGTTACGGCACTTGCAAGACTACTATATTTAGGTATGCCTCTTGCTGGCATTGCAACTCCCTTAGCCTGCCTTCTTTAACCTGGTGTTCTGCTTCCAATTCTGTTGAACTACTATTCTCATTTTCCTTAATGCTTTCTGCTAAGCAGTGTTGAGGCATTTGTAGTCAAATCCACATAGAAGGCACCACATTGAGAAAGAAAACACTAGGATATTATTCACTACTTGCCATCCTCCCCTGCTTCTCTTTTATACTACTTGAAGAAAGTGGTTTCACCCAAGAAATGGCCTAAGTTGCGATTCCACATCTCTCACTGTCATTTGATTCCCTCCTATATTAACTGTCATTTGAACCCCTCCTGTATTAACTACTCTGATCCTTCTCTGCTACAGAAAGTCCTTGATTTACAACTGGTCACTTAGCATTCTTGATGGACCTTCCCAGAGCTACATATGATCTGCTTCCAAAGTTCCAACAACCACTCCCCCCACAGTCACATGACCACATGTTGGGCACTTGGCAACCAGCCTGCATTTATAAGTGCTTATGGTGCCCTGCAATCATGTGACCACATTTTACGACAAACCAACATTTACTTCTGGTTTTGGGCAAAAATGGCCCATAGTGAAAAAAGGGTTTGCTTTAAAAGTACAACATTTACTTTATAACCGTGGCATTGCTTAATGACCTCTGCAAAATTAATAAAATCAAGTAAGCCATGTGGGTGACACACTTTACGACCATATGACTTATGACCATAAATGGGCAGGTTCCATTAAAATCGTAAGTTGAGGACTATACGGTAGAGCAGAGGTCCCCAAAAGTTGGGGCACCAGGGACCGGTTCTGTGGAGATAGGTTTTTCTGCGGACTGAAGGGTGCATGGTTTTGGGTGCTGCCTGCATCTTGCAGATGGGGCTTTGCTTGTTTGTGCAGACTGGTTGCCCGGTACCAGTCCATGGACCGGGGGTTGGGGACCCCTGTTGCAGAGCACTTCTGATGGCTCTTTGCTACTGAACCGGGCTATTTATGGGGAACAGACCTTCTCCAAATGAAGGGTAGCTTGGCATCGATTGTTCTCACTTTCTCAAAAAATCTCTTCTGGATTATTGTGCCACATAAACAGGAGCTTTAGTGAAGCCTTTGCTGCTCCAGAGAGAGGTGGCTTCCATGGAGAGCTCCTCTTTATCTTGACTCAGGAGGCAGGGTACATCCCCTGCTTTACACTTGCTTACAGTGTGCAATGGCAAAAAGCTGTCAGGCAGAGCTATATATAGAACAGCCAAGCTCAAGGGGACCTGTTGCTAAGGAGACACAGTGGTTCAGCAGGAAGTACAGGGATGGAGGAAGGCAGGGAACAAAACATACGGGTTGAGGCTGGGATAGTGGAGCTCTGGCCACATCGTAAAGTCTTCGTCAAATTGCCATCTTTTCCTGCCTCTTGCTACAGCAAATGCTCATCCTTTGTGGATTTGCAGGGCCCTTCCTTCATGCAGCCATATATATGCACACATCAACAATTCCACATTTTTCACCTCCGGAGGGATTGCGCTTCTTTATGTGCTGGATGTTTCACAGGGCTTCCTGACTTGGACCGAGTGGACGCATTGGCTTTATTGGAAAGGCACCAAAGGCTGGGCTTGCCTATTCCAACAGAAGCATTTCTGACTGTAAAAATGAGTCAGTGTGGAAGGGGGGGGGGGAAAGCACTGAATGTTATCTACTGATACTGTCTCAGAAGCCTCTTTTGGAAGTCACAAAACAAGTCTTGTGAGCCAGCTTGAACTAGCCACAATTGCAGTATCTTCCCGGGCACTTCTTAATAGCCCAAACTGTTCTTGGAACAATAAGGAGTGACGATGTCAAAGGGAAAACCTGGTCCTGTAGAGGGTGCATGTGTTAGTACTATGACCCTCTTTCACCTTATTCTTTGCTCATGACACAACACAATGGTGGCAAATCCAATCCGTTCCAATTGACACACTTCCAAATTTATTTTTAGTTGCTGGGAGTCTGTTCTGCTTACAAATTGCTCCCATGTCTCTTTGGCCATTGCAATTTGACTCTAGTTCAACATGTGCTCTCTCCACAGGAAAGCAGGAGGGCTATTTTCTCTGTACAGCTGCACCTACAGCCCCACCTCTGCTCTACTTGTGGCTTTGCCTGCAGCAAAGCTGATGAGATCTGACAACCTTTAGCATTTCCTAGTCTTCTGCCTCTCCCATAATGCAGACATTTCAGCTGGGGGTACCTAAAGGAATAAAATATGAGCTGAACATGAAGTTACGTACTGGTGAACAAAGGAAGGATATGAGCATATTATTACACATTTCTACTTTCCCTGCCTAGTGTAACAAATGGGAACAAAAGGTCCATGTGTACTTATTATACTGATCTAAGAATGGTATTGACTGAAATTTAGCCACAAGTCACAGCTACACACTTGATCTTAGCCAAAAGACCAAGAAGCAATTAATAAGCCAACCCAGAAAAGCCACAGAAATACAGAAACAGAAGAGCAGTGATCAGCTAATTACTGTATGCACAGGAAAAAAATGGAACTTGGACTCCTGTCTTATAATTCCTACATGCTACACATACCCAGGATATCCTCTGCAGGGATTACCTGAAATATACACAGTGCTTGGAATTTGGTTCCCAAAAGCTACTTTGGAGTACACCAAAGAGTGAACATGTCACGTATCTTCATCTCTTTTAAGCAGTTATGTCTTTTCCCAGAAGTTTACGGCAGCCACATAATGCAAGAGTCCTTCATGTGAGTCCTTTCCTCCCATGGCATCCAGAAACATGTTGCTGTGAGGTGCTCACATTTTTTGTTTATATGTTGTTTTTATTTTATTGCACATCTGGCAGTAATAACTGGTGGCTGCAGATGGGAAGTGGTGGTTGTTATGACTTTTGTTGGCATCCTGGAAGCCCTTGGAATTGCTCCTCAACTATGTAGACTCTGGAGACCTACAGTGAAGAGAGAGTGGAGCAGGAGATCTCGGAATCAGAGGCAATGGAGTCTCTGGCAGCCACAGCTGGCAATGGTGATCCTGGAGCCTGAAGCCAGCAGTAGCATTAGTTGCTAGAAAACATCTGGCTGACGGTTAAGTATTGGATCACCACAGGAAGATCTCTGGGGAAGAGTCCCATGGTTTGATATGGTGTGGCTTCTCTTGTTGGCTGAATGTGCTGAGGTTGATGGCTGGCAAGATTAGGCTGGCAGCTGGCAAGCTGAGGTGGTCAGCTAGTGAGAGCTTTCTGGATGTGACTTGTTTTGGTTTCAACTGAAGCACTACATTCTTCGCTTCTCGTCCCCAAGTTGGATACTGTGTGCGAATTAGGGTGATGCCAATGTGAAACATTTACCTATACCTTCTTGTTTTTGAATGCTAGGTCTGCTTGTAGTAAATCTGTTTTCATCAATAGTATGATTTAATAATGAATAAAGGATGATCTGGCACTTATAATCGAGACCTGGATGGACCTGGAGAGTGGAGTTCCCTTCTTGGAGATGTATTTTGGGTTTGGCATGGGGAAGTGGTGAGGTGGCTGTTGTCATCTCTGATTCGGGATTTGTAATCTGTCAACTGTGATTCGTTGAGGCTCTACGGCACATATGACAATCTGCAAGACCCTTGAAATTGGGCTTCTGTCATCTGTTTCTTTATTTTACTGGTCAGGCTTTCTGTTAGGTAATGTGCCCAAATTCAGTTGAAGTTGGACAATCTTTAAATCAATGTAAATAAACAGGCTGTTTTAAAGGGTTGCAAATAGGTGCAATACTCACATTCACACGCATACTGAAGAAACTATCAGGAGTTAAATCTGAAGTATTGAATGATGGCAAATGAAGACATTGCACATAATCCAAATTAATACAGGTAAATTAGATGGTAGCTGTCAATTATTTTTATTATTAAAATTAATTAGTATCTTTCTTTTAGTTGAATAATCCAATCAACTATTAAACCATATTTAATAATATTTCCCTAAACTCTTGGTGACTATATGAATATTTCCATGTGGTTTTATTAATAACAATATGGAATTTGCTTGCCACTTCTTCCGAGATGTTTCTCTGACTTTCTGATCTAGCTATCAGCTTTGGGATTTCTTGGTGCTCTTCTATCCATCCCGAGATAAGCCAAGGATGACAGGCAACTACCAACAAACAAGCTTAGGAATTACAATTTTTCAAAGAAAGGTTCTTTTTGAGTATTAGGCAAAAAAGATCACTTCTGAGAAACTTTATCAGTAAGCACCAAAAAGCAAATTCAATAGGTCTTATGAAACATCCAAGTTTGAAAGAGATGATTCTTTCATCTGGTATCCAATCTAATCCAGTTTGCTATTACCAACAGTGATCAGCTAAAAGATTTTGGAGTTCATCTTGCTCTTATCCCACAACACTGCATTCAGAGGTACACTGTTTCTCAATATGAACATTCAGTTTAACTATTGAAGCTTATAGTAACTGATAACCCTATTCTGTTTTAGAAGACTCAAGAAGTATCAGGACTGAGAACACAAATGGTCCATTTCAAGCTTCAACAATCTTGTCTACTTTCCCAATCTGCAAAGACTAAAGCATCACTGTCAGGCACAAGTCAAATTCTAGATGAGACTGAGAAACATAGTAGGGCATAAGCTTTTCAGGGCTAAATGGCCACCAAGCTACTAAAGACTTGTACTATCAAACCTCCCCTAGGAGCAAGCAGTATTAATTCCATTGTAGCAAACATGCTTGTACAGTCTTAAAAACTGATATATCACTGCATAAGCTTAAGGAGCTGCAAGATTCTCTGCTGCCTTTGCTGGAACAGAAAATAATCCCTTTGTAAACTGGAAGAACAGGCACTTCAGCTACATCCGTTGACTGAGCAAACAACCTGGAATTCACACTGGAATGAATACAAGCAATTTCATCTTCAAAGTATCATGCCAATTGGTCACAGTAAGCTACTAAAGGTTAATAAGAGAACTAAGATGGAAATATCATTATTCCATCCACCCTCACCCACAAATACTGGATGCAATAGTAGCAAGGGATTTCTTTGCCAGTTCTACCCCAAAGCAATGGTCTCTAGCCTATTTTCTGGTTAGATTCACTGATGCATTCATGCAACATATAGTACTTGACCAAGCTAAAACACGTTTGTGTGGTTTATAGCTCAGATCACTATACAAGCCTAGCCATTGTCCAAGCATATTATATATGAACCACTCGATCACATTGTATTTTGTTAAAATAAGGTTAGAGTGTAGCATACTAAGTGGACCTACTACTGAGGGGCTTCTCCCATTACTCTTGCCTATAGCTGCCATTTCCTAGCATCAAGCCCCAAAGAAAACCACAGTGCTTACCTGGCTCTAGCAAGCAGAAGAGGGCAAATAGAAGGAATTATTCACAATTAGGACTTTGATGGGATTGGCAGATTTGGAATAAAAAATGTCCTTGGAACTGTCAGAAAACCGTCTGGAATTCCATCTAGAATTCTATAACTTCCTGCCCCACAATGATGAACTTTGAAATCTCTCTTTTGAACTTCATAACGATGAAATTGAAGGCAATGTGTAGCTCATCTATCAGAGTTATCTATTCTGACTAGAGAAGCTTTAGAGGAAGAGCGCTTTCCCTATTTTGTGATTTCTTGAGTTCTTTTTCAATTGTTTATGCTAGGGTTTGAACCTGGAACTTGTACATGCAAAGAATATGCTTTTTCACACCTTCCACGTAGCAAGAACTTGAGATACTAATTTACATCGCTACTGAATTATCACAGTTACATAAACTAAGCATTATAAAGTTACATTGCTGGTGCCTCTTATTGTTAAAAGAGAAGCCACACAACATTTTTGGATGCAGACAGGAAGAAAAAGTCACCTTTCAAACCGTTTTTCATTCAAACTGGCATAGCACCATGAGTTTGGTAGGCTGTGGTGTCCTTTCAGAAATTCCATGCTTTGCTGGTTGTCAGGCCTAGAGACTATTTGGCAGAGGAAGAACCGTTCTGCCTTTAATTGATGATTGCAACAATTCATCCAGTCAGGGCTATTATTCCCACAAACAACTATCAGAAGGAGAAAAAACAGACTATGACTGGGCTCATACAATGCACTAAACCTAATTGAGAAAAATGTTCACCTGACATGCTATCTCTAAACAAACAAATTATAGTAAAGTTTAATGTGAGGGCCTGGACTATACAATGCCCTAAGACAACGGCTAACACAATGAATCATGAATTACCCAACTTCAGTTTAGCTACCTAAAATGTGCATAAAGATATTTCTGATATAATGTCAGTAATATGTCAGTTTAGCTTAAAAGAAAACTTCCAGGGTAGACTAATTATTATTCATGGAAGCAATTGACTGTGGCCTAGTACATTCATAAAAGTCAAACATTCATTCATTTCCAGCTATCAGAAAGCTCCCTGTTGGTCTTCGTCCTTCCCAATTTGCAGGAGTTACATGTGTTATCCTAGTGCAGAATTTCCATTCCATTTAGCATTAATCACTATCAAAAGGGTCATTAAAAATTAAAAGTTTAATTAAAAATTTGTTACAATCTCTGAACCAAGTTATTTGAAGATCTTGCTTAATATTAATATTGATGTGTTTTTCTGTATGCTAGTATGTTGTTTTAACTCAGCCTATTTAATAGTTTAATTATTATGTAAACCCAGAAAACAGATAGTTAGGTTATTATGTGAACACAACCAATCAAGGTACATTTAGTCCTATTTCCACCTGTGGCTGATACTTACAAGTAAAAATGTCTTGCTAAACATGAATTTTCCCAGAGTATGAGTTCTCTATACTAGGTTTGATGATATAAGAGCATCCTGGGCATCCAATGAACATTTGAGTAGTTGAAACACAAACCTCAAAGTTGGCTTTGGTTGCATGAAAGAGAGAAAGGAGGAGAGCAGAGAAGAGAGAGTGGAGAAAAGGAGGGGAAGCAAGAATGGGGCAATAGAAAATGCTATCCTAGAAAAAGGGTCATACATAGTTAACAGTCCAGCAGCCAACAGGTCACAGGTCACTCCCCCCATAACAGTATCAAAACCACATTGTACAGAAGCAAAGCATGTCTGGAGGTGTGCATGAGCAAATACAACTCTATGGCAGCGGGCACACGCATGGGAGGATGTGAATGCATGTCCGCGTGTGCACATCCACACGCCTAGCACACAAGCCTGGTATGAAGGCCACATGAGAGACAAGCCGCCTCCCCCCAAAACCCCAAAGGTGTGCCACGAACCTTGTCAAGCTGAGCTGCCGCTGGGTTATCAGTCTGTGGGAGAAAGGTAAAGGAGAGGAGGGAGTTAGCACACACAACCACAGCAATCAGCACCTCAGATGCCATCCGCCACCTGCCCCAGGTGCAACAGGGCAAACCTGATGGGCTACCAAAAGGCAAAGCTTTATGGTGCCACTTGTTCTGCTTGAGAAGGAAACCCTAATCCATCTCCTTTGCTTCCAGATGATGGGTGACAGGATTATAATGCAACTCACTCATGGCTCTTCAGTTATATGCTATGTTTGTCCATCACACTAGATGTGAGGTGTTTGCACTGGATGGAGCTGTTTGAAGATCAGCATATAACTATTCTGCTAAGTGTCATTGTATTTCTGCTTTTAATCATTGCTGAAACATTTTCTCGTCTGATTTTTTAAATAAAGGTATACTGTAGAGAATAACACTGTTATGATAACTTTTTAAAAATATCAACTCTCCCATGTTTTCCTTTTTTCAACAATTAAAAAAAAGCTGAACTGTAGTCATGTTACAGAACTATTAACACCATAATACAAATGTTAACATTATAATTATGTTGGTATGTCCTGTATCTCCTCAAATTTTCTCTAAAGAAAAGGTAACACTAGACCACAATGTTACATCTGTAATGTTTATATTTCAGCATTAATAGTGTGCTAATATATTCACACAGTAATGCTAATTTTTAAAACCTAATCTTTCTAGATTTTGACTATGATTAAAAGGGATTTCTGGATATTTTTTTAAACTGAAAATTATAGAATTATACTGCTATTGTACTAATGCTCTCATTCACAAAAAATTACCCAGGAAATAATTAAAAGATTAATTAAAAGAATAGGGCCATCAAGTAGGGTAGCACCCCTTTTATAATAAATATGCGAGGCTGGATTTTTCTAATTTGTCACTGCCTGTACCAAATCCCCTTAAAGAGTACAAAAGGCAAATGAGTACACTAAAACACCTACACCTATAAAGATTACGTTCCATTTGCTTTTAACTGAAAGAACGCAAGCTTTTCTAAAATTCAAGAAAACACAGAAGAATTATGAGGAAAAGATAGAATGAGAGTAACAGGATAATGGCACCATGCTGATCTCTCCTAAATTCAACCCAAATAAGTATGCAAGATCTCTAAGCCTAACTATTGCCCTCTCAATGGAAGCAGTTCCACATTTTGCTCTTGCTATGTGACTCAGATGATCTCAGAAGACCAGGCCATCAGGTCAGAAAGCAGCTTGAATTTATCTTGCAGTCTTGTTTAAGGACTGATGATGTGACAGTTATTCATGGCTTATGAGCCGAGAGCTACAGCTCAAATTACTGTTAGTCTAAGAATGCACTTCCATCTCAATGTGCCCTGTGGCAAGACTATTATTTTGGAGCACAGCAATGTCTTCTGGAGGAGAGTCACTTTTGCTGACTGCTCCTTTAAATTAAAGATGTTCTGCAAAGGCTTATCAGAAAGTCAGTTAAATTTGTATTGGACAACAGCCTTGAACAGAGTTGCATTTTATTAAAAATAAAACAGATGGACCTCTGGAAGGGTAGTAATACATTAAGAGTAAAAAAGAAATGAGAAAAAATGGATATAGAGGAACAAGTATTTCGTGCTAGTCTCAGAACAATCACTGTGATGCAAGTCTCAGAACAATCACTGAAGCACCATTTTTATCTGTGCTGGGTTACCCATCCTCTATCCTTTGTGGACACCATAGGCAATGATTTCTAGGAAGTTCCTCTCCCAATCTTTGTTTTCACAACAAGGCTTAACATGCTATCAACCTATGCACTTTAGGCTGCATGATCCAATGGCGTGCTTTCTTTGAGTGAATATTGAATTAAACAACTGGTTGACCCACACATTCTTCACTTCTTATGGCAGATATACATTAAGATCATTCCAGAAAGAAAAAACTCTATAAAGTTCCCATACATTATACATACTTTTCTATGAACCTTAATGCAAAATGCTGTCAGGATATTAATTTATGATATTAATTTATTTATTTATGAACTGTGGTGACGCAGTGGTTAGAATGCAGTGTTGCAGGCTAATTCTGCTGACTGCCAGCAGCTTGATTCTGACCAGCTCAAGGTGGACTCAGCTTTTCATCCTTCTGAGGTTGGTCAAATGAGGACCCAGATTGTTGGGGGCAATATGCTAACTCGGTAAACCACTTAGTGGGCTGTAAAGCACTGTGAAGCGGTATACAAATCTAAGTGTTATTGCTATTTATTTATTAAATTTATATATCACCCTTCTCGCAGTTGGAGGTGACTCCAATATCCAATAAGCTTGAGGAATGTACATTCCTCAAATGTACTATGTATATTCTTTGAAGAATAGGCACATTCTGCAGTCAATGCACGGAATCATCATAACGTTCATTTTTAGTTTTGCTCCAAGGAGGGAAAACTTTGCTCATAGGCCCTACACTTCACTATATTCTCTCTTCTTCCCCCCCCAATCCTTTTAATCCAGCACACAAATATGACACTCTACTTTCCAACTGTTCAGGTTTCCCCTGATGAATAGCTTTGGGGTGAGGACCATGATTCCCTTCTTCTGAACAAATAAGTAATGGGGGAAAGAATAGCTGCAGCAGCTTTATTTTTCTGTTGCTCATCCATTAAAAAAAATCTGACACTGGGGGTATGACTGGTGGTGGAAGTTAGCCCCTTTTTTGCACTGCTTCCCATAGCTTTCAAGCTTAGGAAAATATCTGTTCCTTTTCTTCTCCCTTCCACATCACTCAATAGAATGGCAGGGAACAGTAATCAGTGGGGGAGAACTGGGGGGGGGGGTTATAACTTTAGCTGAAATTTTTTCTGTCCCCACTGCTCTCAGCTGCTCCCTGTCCATTAACTGAGCAATGGAGGGGGAGATTAACCCTCTCCTTTCCCCTCACCTCTAATGCGTTCATTTTTTTTCTTAAGTTTTATAGCAGTATGTGAAGAATGAAGGAGAGTAATTTTTAGCAGGATTGTGAGGAGAACATATATTCAAATTGCACAGAAACATTTACATTCCACAAAGCCTGTGGACAATGTAGAAACAATCTCCATGAGGCAGAATGACCAGTTATCTTATGCATTGTTTGACTGTGGGTGTGGGTGTTATTTTATGTATGTATGTATATATGTATAAAATATACACCCTGTATAATATACAAATATACTCAGGGACACACTTGATCAGAAAAACAGTCCAGTTTGGTACAGTGGTTAAGATGCTAGCCTAGAAACGGGAGACTGAGTTCTAGTCTCACTTTAAGCATGAAAGACGGCTGGGTGACACTTTGGGCCAGTCACATCCTCTCAGCCCAACCCACCTCACAGAATTGTGCTTGTGGGCAACATGGGAGGAGGGAGGAGTATTAGGAATGTTCCCTGCCTTGAGTTACTTATAAAATAATAAAGATGGGATAAAAATCCAATAAATAAATAAAACCAAATAGGAAATTTGCTCTTAGAGTATGGTGAAGAAGAATCTAGCACATTGTTGGAGTAAGTTCAGGAAACAAACGGCCTGGTGAATAAATCAAAGAATTTGGAAATATGGGCCCTGAGGGTTATAATGCCCAGTATGTTATTTCTAGTATGAAGCTCTAAACTTAGGACTCTCAGAAGTGCCAGAAGTAAGTTATGATTTTGCACAAGCAGTAGCTAGTGGTATTTTCTGGAACTGATCCACAAGTGCTGGAAAGGAAGACAGATATGCAAAAGCAAAAAAACCATGTCTGGATATCAGCATTTAGCTAAAAACGAATCTCAAGCCTCAATATTTTAATCTGTGGGACCAAGTTTTCATGGATGAAAAAAACTCATCATATGTTTAGCCTGGAAATCAGGAAAGCCTTGAAGGACAAGAGTCTGGACCAGCTCCTGCAAAAAAATATATATCCAAATACCACATGCTATTTCTGAAAGATGCAAGACAGTTAGTTTAGTGAGAGCTTTTAAAAGTGCAGCTTAGATTCAAAGAACATCCCAACGCATCACCTAATTTTGTCCTACCTCTGCACAACCATTAATAATTCAGATGGGAACTCATAAATGTACAGGATAAGAAGAAGCTTCCCTATAAGCCATCATCGGTTTACAGCAATTTAATGTTTTTACATCAAGTGGCTTCTGCTGGCTGCATGGAGGACTGATTCACTTAAGTAATTTCATGTTTTACAAGCAATGGAAAGGTTTTCTGGTTAGTCTCCTTGAAGTGTTACAGTGAAACCAAGAGTTTAACGGAACACACAGAGAGATACGAAACTATGGCTTCCCAGCATACCAGAATCCTTTGGAATGCCAAATAACTGAGTCTCATAAATTAGTAATGTGCTCATTCATTATGAAGGCTCAAGTTCATTTCTCCCCAGACAGCATGTTTCTGAAAATTAGAAGTTGAAGGATTCTTTGACGTAGACCATATGTCATGGCCCTTGCCCTCATTCTACCTCTGCAGCAAAAATAAAAGTGACTAAAATTGAGATGGAGATACATATATAATATGGATTCATACATTTCACATATTCTCTAGTTTGTGTCTCTCAGCGATAACCACCTGCTTTATTAGCTAAACTCTCCAGACAAAAGGATGCCTGGAAAGACCACTCCTTTCTTGTGATATTGGAGGGCTGCTGCCAAAGCAGATAAAAGTTTAACTAGGTGGACTACTGGTTTTGCTCAAAATAAAACAGGCTTAATATACCACAATTCTAATCTGTACTTGAAAACCAGTCTCCACACATCCATCATAATCAGAAAAGGTGTAATAAGAGGGTTGTTTTTTTCAACATTTGGTGAGGAATTACAGGTGACTGTCTAATTCACAAGCGGCTGTTTTGGTAAATGGCAGATCTTCTTGCCTTCTAAAGAGAAGTTCTTCATACTGATGAGAGTACTTCCCTCTGGACCCCTCCTAAGAAGATTACAAAGCTCTTTTCAAAAGTTATTATTATTATTATTATTATATTTGTATACCGCCCTTCTCCCGAAGGACTCAGGGCGGTATTTGTTATTTGTCTCTCTTGCAAAGCAACTCTTGAGAAATAAGCTGCAGCTGTTTTAGAGAAGAATGAGGTTATGTGGCATCAGAATATTACTTTCTGTACAACTACCGGGGGATCAGCCGAGAAAAGGATCTTATCAGCAGCAAACAGGGTTGGCAAGCAAATGGGTGGAAAAACAAGAATGTCACCAGTTTTCCAGGAGGGCTCCAACCTGATTCTAACTAAAAAACTAAAAATAAAAGCCCCAGCAAACTTCAGAAATCCATCTCTTCCAACCTGGCAATGACAAAACCTGGACTGAGAATTGCTTATAGTATATACCAAATTGGTTTAAATTAAGCTGTGAATTTTTTAAAAAACCCATAGGATTTAGTGTTATTTTTCTCATAAGTTGACACAAGCATCCAAAGAAAAGTGGGAGCAAATCCATGCAACAACTGAAGGAAATGGACATGACAACTGAGAGAGAGGACCGCAACCCCAGTTTAGAGCCTAAGTTGGAATCTAAGGATGCTGTCTAAAAGTACCCCTCCCTACCCTTCCTTGAACAGAAACTGCTAATGAAATTCAGGCATCTCAGACATTTCATTTTAGCCTATTTGCAACTGTTTATATGTACAATGAACAGCAAGTTTGGACTAGTGGTCAAGGAACTAGGCTAGAAACTGGGAACCTGTGAATACTAGTGCCACCTGAGGCATGATGTCAACTTTAGGCCAGTCATTCTGTCTCAATCCTAGGAAGAAGACAATGGCAAGCCATTTCCAAAAACCTGATCCAGACAACTGCACGGATTTATTCATGCAGACTGACTGACTTGAAAGCGCACACAGACATACACAAAAAATACAATTAAATGAAGCACAATTAAATCTAAGCCAAAATTTAAAATTAGGGAAAAGGCACCAAAGCTGGGACAACATGCATCAGAAAATTGAATTACAGGCAAGCCTGCTTGCCCCCTTTTGTTTACAAGATACCAATTCAGTTTTCTACTAGATAACATCCAAAGGGATCTAGCTTTAATGTTACCATTCCTGACAATTGCAGGAGAGGCTAGACCAGTTTGGTGTATATATTTATTTGGGTACATACATGGTTGGCTTAGCTATTAGGTCAGGACCACAAACAAGCATAGAAGGGGAACAGAGACTCTACAGAATGGTAGTACATGAGAACAGAGGATCTGTGACTCATCAGGATAACTTGCAGAGTACGTAAGGACAGTTGGCTTCCAGCAAAAAAAAAAAAAGCAAGACTGGAAGAACTTTCCACCAAGCCACCCAGCCCATCACGCTACATCATCAAAACCCACCCACTCACAAATCTACCTATTCACCTAGTCTACAATAATTATCCTCATTTACATGAAAGCAAGTTACCTGGTAAGAATGTGGACCAAGAACTTTTCAGAGTTCTGCTTTATGCCAGATTTCTCCAGAAACTCCTTATGCTCCCCTGGCATATTAAAGTATCCCTTTACACTGTAGAATCATAACTACATTTTGTAAAAACTAATGTTAGGCAGATACTAGGACCCTCCTAAGACTTTTCCCTCTATAGTCAACTTAGCCCTCCCTACATCCTTGGCAGCCATGCACACTACCACCTCTTTATAAATGACATCTCTCACATTCCAATTATCTTTTCGGTAAATGCTGAAGGGAATTCCTACCCCAGAGCCAGCCTTATTGCACAAAATGGCTTCCCACTTTATTGCCCAAATCTGAGGGAAATCACTCACAATTCTAGCAGTTTTCCTATGCCTCAAACACAACCCTTCACTGTACTATATGCATAGAGTCATATTATTGTTGCTTTCCACAACAGTGTTGCTTCATAGGTTGGTCTCCTTTAAACCACCACCATGGCTTTCCCCACAGAAATAAATAAGCTGTAATATGAGGAATAAAAAGAAATATATATATTCATACAAACTTGGAAATTCCCTATCAAGGGAAGAGGATAACTATCTTCTTATCTCATTCAGCTGACCCAGCCATTTCGCTCACCAAGCTACACAATGAGGAAGCAACTGTCTACAAGTCTTAAATCTCTCAAGTTTGATGTATAATCCTGTCTCACCCAGTTAGTAGCCATTTGTTATAAAGATTTGTTTATCTTCCATAGAGAATCCTGGAACTATTCAGAAAAGTACCTTGGGCATTCTCAAACCATCCACAGGTCAATATCAAGTCCTTATGTAGATCTAACTCTCCTAATTGTGTATTTTAACATTACAAATAAATACATATCCATCAGCATGAAACAGCAATCATTTCTCAAGAGGAGATTGTGAGGAAAAATTAAGATCTCATTGGCATTTGGAGGTTTTCCTTCATAGCTAAGGACATTTATACCGATGCGCTTCCTCACCTCCCTCTTCCACCTGGCCAGCCACTCATCCCGCTTCCTCTTGCTGATGTAGTAGGGGTCTCCAGCTTGAAAGGTCAGACGCTGCACTGGCCTCGGGCGAAGGATGGACTCACAACCCAGTCCTCCACGCAGACGGCCACGAGATCCCTAACAGGAGGAGGGAAATATAAAGAATGGCTACTTCAAAGCTAGCTTGGACATGTGTGTAGAAAAAATATATTTTGGGTAATTAAGAAAGCTGCACCTATTTTGCTTCTGCTGGTCATGAGGAATGATCATACTGAACCTTGAAGATACAGCTTTGAGGAAAGTCCTGGTTTGTTTACTACTTGCCTAGTATTGTTTACAGCTTCCAAACTTCTCTAAACAGTCCAAAGAACCAATAATTAATTTTACTAAGCCAAAATGAAAGCTAAGATTCTCATACTCATTTCACGTTTCTGGATTTCCAGTTCAGGGTGTGCGATCCAAGGGCACAAATAAATCAAGTCTTAACTGCATTCATGTCGTATAATGAAGAATAGCTATGGTAATGGTGTCCATCAAGGACAAAAAAATCTTACCTATTTTTAGTTGTGTTTACACAATGAACTACTAGAGGGTTAGTTTGTGGTTTTGTGAGTTGTAAAAACATGAGTTGTATTATATTCATTGAACCAAATTGTTGTGTGTATCGAAAATGTTATTTCTTTAATCACATAGAGTTACATGAACATAGCAGCTATGGTTTACTAGTCCTGATTTAGGATTTAGTGTGTTGTATAAATGCAAACATTTTAGGCAATCCTTTCTTAGACTCTCTTCAAATTTCAAATGTGATTGATAATTACAGTGTACCTCAGAGCACTGAATGGAAGACTAGATTTCTAATTAATTTAGTCTTATAACCTCATCCAACCCTCTTCTGCCTGACATTTCCAAATAAATACAGAAGCAACCTTTATTGGGCACCCAAAAGCTGGATATTTCAGCAGCAGGAGAAGCAAATGGAGCATCTGCACAAATCATGTTTTAGTTGGAAAATGCCAAGTTCTCTGAAGAAATTGAGACTAGAAGAAATGGTTCTATAGAAGCACATTTTTTTACTGGCCTGTCTGGAGCAGACACTTCACAATAATCCTTTTCTACCATTTTCAGGAGCAGATTTTCAAGTTTAAGTTGATTTTGTTGAAGAATTGATTACAGGTAGTCCTCAAATTACAATCATTTGCTAAGCGATGGTTCAAAGTTACAATGGCAGTGAAAAAAATGATTTACAATTGACCCTTGCACTTAATGACTATTGCCATACCCCGTGTTCAATATTCAGGCACTTGGCAACTGGCATCCTGGGGTAATATGATTGCTATTTGTGACCTTCCCAGCTGGCTTCCAACAAGCAAAGTCAGTGGAGGAAACTGGATTCACTTAATGACTGCTTGTTTCACTTAACTATGGCAAAAAAGGAAGTAAAATTGGGGGCAACTCACTTAACTGCCTTATTTAGCAATAGAAATTCTGATCCCAAGTTGAAGACTATCTGTGCTGTTTATGTGGTGAAAGTACTGAATGAATGGGATAACACAACAGCCTCCACAAGTTCTGTTAAAAATGCAATCGCTACCTTTGTGCAAGATGAGGTTTTGTTGATATTTAAGCTCTAAAAGGTTGCCAATACTCAGAAAATGGGTTAATTCAGTAACCAGGTTAAATATACTATACTCACAGATTCAATCAATCTGTGATTGTGGTTACTTTAGGGGTCATTCTTTTCTATAAATTTGAAGATTGGTGTATTGTGTGAATACAGCCAATGAATAACATAAACAGGTAGTCCTCGACTTATAACCATAATTAAGCCCACAATTTCAGCCACAGGTCATCACAGTCGTAAAGCAAGTCACCACATGCATGACCAGACCCAATTTTACAACCTTTTTTATGGTGCTTGTTAAGTGAATCCATTGTTTGTTGTGGGGTAGTGTTTGCTGGAAACTGGAAGTGAACACGGTTTCTGGCAAAAAATATTGCAGTAAAGGGACCACAGAATGCTTCAAACAGTTGTAAATGCTGGCCAATTTCCAAGTCCAAAATGTGGTCACTTTGGGAAGAGCAGACATCAAAACTTCAAATCTGGGTCATTAGTAGCTTTTTTAGTGTCTGGAGTAACTTCAGTTGCTAAGCCACCAGTCATAAATCAAGGACTACCTGTATGCTATTTTTTTTAAGGGATGCAGAGCTTATAGGCTATTGGAGAAGGAACTCTGCGAGATGCTAAGTCTGGTAGGTTGCCTATCAAATAACAGAGCAAGATGGGAAAAGAGACAGATCTTATTTTGCTTAGATGCACGATGCCATAAGTCAGGGGTGTCAAACTCAATTTCATTGAGGGCCGCATCAGCATTGCGGTTGCCTTCAAGGGGCCGGGTGGGTATGGCCAGGGTGGGCGTGGCCTACTGGGTGGGCATGACTAGAGTGCATATGGCCTACTGGGTGGGCGTGGCCAGCTCTACATCGTTCGCATCAAGGGTGCCTATGGGGGCCTGGGCAGGAGTGGGACAGATCTGAGGGTCTCTGGGCCAGGGCCAAGGCAGTGGGGGCTGTTCCCTCACTGTTTCCAGGATGGCTTTGCGGGCCGCATGAAACCACTTCGTGGGCCGGATCCGGCCCCCGGGCCTTGTGTTTGACATGTCTGCCATAAGTGATATGACATATTTTACCACAGCTGATCTATAGTCCATTTATGCTTGCAGTGCCATTTCCTGAAGCCCAGGTTCATGATTTCTTCTAGACTAAGTGAACAAACATTGTTCACGTGGAACAAGCAAGTGGTTGTGTTTATACAGTTTATTTGGTTAAACGTGATTAATTGTGGGGTGGCTTATCACATTGTGCAAATCCAGCCCATTTGGTTAATAGAAGAATACTTCCAGATGTGTGTTTTTTTCAGGTTTTAAACTTTCAGGTTTAACTTTTCAGATTGGTAAATTTTCTGGAAAGTTCTGAAATGCCCCCAAGCTTGATCCAGGCTGTTTTCACTACAAATCTATTCTTCTCTTCCTATATGCACAATAACAGAAAATGAACAGAATAAAATAGCAACAGAGCAGCAAGAACTGTTTGTTCCATGCTGCTTTTTTTGTTTTTTTATTCTCTTCTACAATCTACAAATTTTGGGAAAAAAGCAATTGGCTTAAAACAGAAGTTTCAGGTTATGGAACTTATACAAATCTATTAGCACTTCACAAATATACAGTTTGTTTATAAATGTTATAGCCACCCAATTCTGATGGACTTTTGCATATGTTATGACAACCTTGGATCAAAAGGGGACTCATCCTTCCCTAAACCAGGGCTCTTTGTCTGTCTGCAAGGGCTCATTTGCTGTGCAAACCCAGAAAATTGGAGAACACAGAAAGCAGGTTAAGCATTCTGTAGGAATGCAGTCTTTGAATTGTTCTCAGCAGCTGCCAGCATCCCTTCTCTTTCAAAGTCAAAGAGAACATTCTGGAAGTATTACAAAGGCATTCTATTTGCCAAAGGAAGGGTGAGGCTTTCATGTTTATCTATCCTTGGATACTGACAGGATTCAAAACTATTCTTGCTTCACTGTTGCACAGCACAAACTCAGGAGTGAGGATGCCTATAAATATGAGCAAATCCTGAACCCTGCCCATTTGGCCATCTTTATATCCCCCTAAAACTACAGCAATGACTTGGAGCACAACAAATGGTTTAGCCTTCAACAAACAATGTTTTACAAGACCGAGCTAACTTACCTGCCTTCACTGAATTAAGAAAGCAACTGGGACCAGCACACTACACTGGGGTCACTATGCGATCTATATCCACTAAGGGCAGACATAGTTAAAGAATGCTGATTTTTATAACTATTGCATAAACGTGCAATTCAACTTCTGAATTATTTTCCCATAGAACAACTGCTGCCTTTGGAATAGAAGTAACATTATCCTCAACCCATGAAATTCTCATACAATACTTGCCTCCATTTTTAGTGAGTTGTAGTGGTTTTCTTCCTTGTCTTCTTTGCCTAAAAAAACAAAGAGAGGTTAGAATTAGTATGGGGCCTTACAAAAAGCCAAACATATGGTTTCTGTTGGGATCAAATGTACTTGGAGCACTTTACCTCCAACATAGGGTGTCTTGGTCATATCAAATGATAGATAATATGGGACTACCTGCATATTAAACTCCTTTGAGCATCAGAGGTACTGTTTTCCCAATTATCGGAGTAGAATGGAGTATAGTAAATAGTAACACAGAGTTTCAGAGTTAACACTGAAATACAATACAAGTACTTTAGTCTACACAACCATTCCTTTTGGCCAAGATTCTCATATCACATATACTCAAAACATCCATTTAGCAAAGACTCTCAGTAACATGCACTAAAATGTTTCTTCTTGAAAATTCAACTTTTATTTGTACTTATTAGATTTATATCCCATCTTTATTTCTTTACAACTCAATGTGATGTACCTAATGCTTCTACCTCTTAGAATCTAAGCAACTAGTAGGCAAAGTCAATCAGCCAGCTTTCAAGTTAAAGAAACAACTAGAATTCCCAGCTGACAAGGTCCTAGTCCAGCACCTTAACTACTACATCAAGCTGGCTCTCTTATGGAAAATGTGATGATGATTTGCACCTTGAACACTCTAATTGTCAGTTTCTGTTTCTCTGGCATAGATAGTCTGGGGTAATGTAAGATGGTGGCCAGTGAGTGTGAAACAGAGCCAAGCTCAGTTCCTACCCCGTTTAAAAATGTTACTGTAAGAATAGTTTATATGATCACAGCAAGGAAGAAACAGGGCCTTCTGAGCTTTTGGGGCTTTGAGAACAGCCTTGTTTTGTATGCTGAGCCTATCCTGCATGTTAGTTAGTGAGCCTTAAGTACTGTGCATAATATAATATTCCAGGAAAAATATAATGTTTCTTCATACTTGCAGAAATATAAATTGTTATTGAAACAATTAAAGATACTATGACGGGGGAAATACCAGATGATTGTGTATTATTATTTGAGGTATAGAATCTGGAGATATATACAATTATAGATTTCTAATATTTGGTAATTAAAGGTTACTTAGCCTGGGATGTACGAGAAAAAGAAAATTAGGGGTAGTATTACACTCCCCGGTCTTGTTTAATGTTGTTGTTTTTGTTTTTTGGTGTATAGGATGTTTTGGTGTTTTTTTATTTGACGCACTTTTCAGTACTTTGTAATAATGTTCTTGTTAATAAAGTATATTTTTTAAAAAAATTTTTTAAAAAAAGAAACAAGGATACTATGGAAAGCAAACTGTGCAAGACAATTAAGAAAACATTTTCCATTCTTGTCTAGAGGGTACAGGATGCTAAGCTCAGGGCTTTTTTTCTCATAGAACGCTCAGAACGGAGTTCCGGCACCTTTTTTGGATGGAACCTTGTAGGATAGGCAAGGCGGGTTGTATGACATGTGTGAGTTCCAGCACCTTTTTCTTATACAAAAAAAGCACTGGCTAAGCTAGATTCGTATTTTTGGAATTAGAAGGATATTGATCGTTCTTTTGTATATATACTGTTTTCCTTTGTCCTTCCACCTCTCCACTCTCCTCTTCATGGAAAATCCTGGAAAACTAGGATGCTGTTTCAGTAGCTATGCTCCTGCTCTGGAATGTCTTCCCCAGAAGACATTCCCACTTGACTGTCTTCAGCTTCAGTGAAGATTCTCTGTCCCACAAGTTTTCAAATCTTTTTTGTTTTGTTTTGAAATCTATCCTTGTTCTTTTTATATTTTTCCAGGTTGTGAGCCTTCATTCTGCAGTAGTATTATAAAGAATTCAATACAGGTTTTATTGTATTACATTATGGGAACAATGTAATTTACAATTTTAGTCATTGGGCAATAAAGTCAATGTAGTCTTCTTAAAGTCAAGGCTGAATCCTAATGATTTCACAATTTCCTTGGCAACAATATGGCAGGGGACCACCATTGCTGTCTTTTGGGGGTTTCTTTTACTGTATACTTTAGCCTCCAACTGTGATACCTTGAGGTTCTCCTATCCAAATACTAGAGGTCCAAACCTATTTAATTTCTCAGCCCAAAAAAGATAATCTGGGTTCCACCATCTGATGAGACTTGTTGGGTAGTATACAGATTAGAAAAGGAAAAAAAAATAGTAGTAATAAAGTTGCAATAGATCACAACAAGATACAAACAACAGGCAGCTAAAACTATAAAACAAAAACCTTGTAGGGCATTTTGAAAAACCACCAGGTGGGCAGAAGGAAAAGAGAAAAACAAAGGTCAATCAATGATGTGATAAGAAACTGTAAGAGTAGCTGCCAGAAGAGATCATCCCACAACAGGCTGTTATAGCAGGTGTAACTTTGAATGGTTGCTAAATAAAAGTTTGTGATCTGATGACCCTCTGTAGAGCCACTACCTATGTCAGCTAAAAATGAGGGGAGCTAAAGTCTGAGAAGGGACGCGGTGGCTCAGTGGGTTACGACGCTGAGCTTGTCAATCAGATGGTTGGCAGTCTGGCGGGTCGAATCCCGAGTGCCGCGTAACAGAGTGAGCGCCTGTTACTTGTCCCAGCTTCTGCCAACCTAGCAGTTCGAAAGCACGTAAAAAATGCAAGTAGAAAAATAGGGACCACTACGGTGGGAAGGTAACAGCGTTCCGTGCGCCTCTGGCGTCTAGTCATGCCGGCCACATGACCACGGAGACGTCCTCGGACAAGCGCTGGCTCTTCGGCTTTGAAACGGAGATGAGCACCGGCCCCTAGAGTCGGAAACGACTAGCACGCATGTGCGGGGCAACCTTTACCTTTACCTTTAAAGTCTGAGAAGTACTTGGTTAAGGAAGGAAGCTAAGTTTCCTGTCATTTCCTTTACAAATCGCTGAAACATCCCAAATCCTCCTAAACCAACTCATTCTGTTGAAGAAACTACTAATCATGAATAACAGAAGCATCCAGATCCCACCTTTTCTGACTTTGATGCCTTCATCTCTCTCTTTGCTCTGGCACCAGTCAAAAGGATTTTGCACTGCAATGGTTAGAATGCAGTATTGCAGGATAGCTCTGCCATAGTTCAATTCAGACCAGTTCAAGATTGACTCAGTCTTCCATCCTTCCAAGATTAGTAAAATGAGGAGCCAGATTATTGGGGGCAATATGCCGACTCTGTAAACCTCTTAGAGAGGGCTATAAAGCACTATGTAGTGGTATACAAGTCTTAAGTGCTATTGCTATTTTTAAGTCATGGAACCATCTGACCCTTAAGGAGAGGCCCTGCTGCAGGATGCACAATCCGTAAAGATGCACCTCTCCCAACAAAATATTCATTGTCAATTGATGTTAGGGTTCATTTTAGTAATCTTCGTACTTTACAATTTTAAAATTCTTTAGCTTTTTTAACTTTGTAAATTTAACAGAATGCTTGCTGTGCAAAAAGATAAGGTGTAACTTGACTAAACAAATGAAGTAAGTAAAAGGCTGACAATGTTCATTCTAAAGAGCTGAAGAGCTAGGAAACACAGCTCCCTTCACTTGCTGGGGAGCCTCTTAGAAGACTTGGAGAAATACAGGTGAGCACTCAGGAAAAGCCCAGCAGGCAAATCAAATCTGAGGCCTGTGCAAGCTGGCAAATACAATCTAACACGGGGAGGGTAAGAGGAAAGAGCCCCATTCTGTCTACTTTGTCCTGTGATGAGTCAGCTCAGTCTCTTCTGTTCATCTCTTGCTGTTCACCTCTTGCTTATATCTTTTTCTTATGAGAACTCACCTCCTTGCAGGCTTACGTCAGAGTACCACAGCATCCAATGTACTATTTTGGCTATGGGGAGAAGGGACAGAATGGAAAGCAGACTTGAGGGGCCTCAGAAAGGGAGGAAAAAGCCATGCATCAGAACAAAACACATAGCTTATTCAAAGATGCATAAAACATGCAGGTGGAAAGAGGGGGATGGTGATGACTTAATGGTCCGTTCCAACTCTTATTAGCTAGGGATTGATATTGAATCTGGGTAGAAATTAGTGATGTCCACCAGATGTGAATTACTTAAACAGTTCAGAATCAGGTACACTTTTGCATTCCTCTGCTATGGGGCTACACTTTATTTTTAATTGACACACCTCAACGTTAGCATTTTAACTGGGAATTGTGATGAGTTCCCGTTCCTCTTTTTAACGTTTTAAATAGTTTGTTGGATTTTTGAATTATTACATCTTCATTTTAAATACTATTTTATTTTATTTACTATTTTAAGATGTCTCACTTTTGAAGTAATGCAAAAGCTACTTTAATCAATAAAACTGCACTATAACCACAACTTTGGCATGTCTACCCCCTCTGGGCCAGCAAGCTCCACAAAGAGAATCTCACTTTATTCAGATCAGGCCAGACAACATTGCAGCAAGAGTTTAGAGTTTCTGGAAACTAAGCAATGCAGCCAAGCCAAGCATTGCTGAGATGACATATAAGCAGCCAATAAGCCAATTGGCAAAATGCCTTGACCAAACTCTACGGTCCTGGCTTTATTTATTTTTTCCCTATGTCTAAAATATTTGAGTGTATAAAAGACCGTTGTTCACCTTTCTTATTTTTAAAACTAGATTTTAGGTTATTTTTGTCTTATTGAAATACAATACATTTGCTGCCCTTGGTCATCTTTAGCCTGCCATGTCTTTAAATATCTTAAGAGCATCAACATTTCACAACTTTTTTGTTTCTTCACTCCCTTTTCTTATCACATTTCTTTCAATACTGGGATGCCTAGGGCTGACTTTCCAGAACTCAATACTCTAGGGAACAAAAGAAATTCTGGGGACACACCCCAAAACAATTCTGGGATCACTTGGTAGTTCTGACCTGCCACTCGCACGCACTCTCCCCCTTTGGGGTCCTGCTTTCAGAGTTTGCATCTGGCAAAGATTCAGCCTGAAGGAGGCCCCTTCCCAACAAATGCTCTTGGCAGGGCAGCAGTCAAGAAGACCCCTCCCCTTTACAGGCTTCCTGCCAGCAGGAAACATAAGCTCCCTGGGAACATGGAATTCGCCACTCTCATCCACTCCACAAAGGCTGTCCCTTGGATATTGGGGGCAGGCTCACCCAAAAAAGAGTGGGGAGGCAACAAAAACCAGACTGGAAAGACAAAGCAGATTCTCTTAGAAAGTCTGAGGAAAAGTGGAGAGAAGACGACAAGATTTGTTTAGCCTACCCTTAGCAGAGGTAGCCTCACCTTGAGAAAAATTAACCAGTGGAATGGCTTGCTTCATAAGTTTTGGGTGCTCATCACTCGAGATTTTTAAGAAGAGATTGGACAACCATTTGTCTGAAATGGTATAGGGTCTCCTGCTTGAGCAGGGGGTTGGACTAGAAGACCTCCAAGGTCCCTTCCAACTCTGTTACTCTGTTAAATCAAAAGTGCTATGTTCTTGCTCATTTCCCAAATACTTCAGGGACAGACAGGTGAGGAATTTCCTAATGAGGGAAAGAGGCAGATCTTCCAACTGAAGCACCGGGGCTTGGTCTGTACTTGAATAAGAGATATTTCCAGTAAACTGTACCAAATCCTACATATATCCATGTTCATTTCCATAGTAGTTCATTTCAGCTGCAGACACTTTGTAACCGAACCAATCCTACATGGCAACATTTTCACAGCATATTAGTCCTCGACTTATGACAATTGGGACCAGAATTTCCATTACTATGGTTGTTAAATGAGTTGTGCCCAATTTTATGACATTTTCACCGTGGTTGTTAAGCAAATCACTGCAGCTGTTAAGTGAATCACTTAGTTGTTAAGCAAATCTAGTGTTGACTTTGCTTATTGGAAGCCAGCTGGAAAGGTCACAAATACATGCTGATTGCCAAGCGCCCAAATTTTGATCACGTGACTATGGGGATGATGTGATTATCATAAGTCTGAGGACAGGTCATGTCACTTTTTCAATGCCATTGTAACTTTGAACTGTTGCTAAATGAATGGTTGTAAGTCAAGGTCTAATTGCATGCTAAAAAAAATTGAACTAAATCACTTTCAATCACATTTTAATGCCTTAGTAAGAATGGTCTCCTTGGAATATTCAGGCTTTCCTTTTCTTGTACATTTCCTCATAAACACTCTCAATCCTTCTTTCCACATGTTGTAATGTCTCCCCCATTCTTTTTCTTCTATGAGATTTCCACTCATGCAGACATGTTAGCAACACGCCCAAAGGCAGCCATGCTGCATCTACAATTATTTGACTACCATGTGGGTTTTAGAGCCAAGTTCTGCATCAACAGCCATCTACTTTCATCTGTTCATCTAAAGTACACAACCAAACCTGTCAACTTTAAAACCACTCACCTGGGTTGAGAACCCTGATACTGGTAATTCCCAAATGTGAAACTGATCTCTAGGAACATTAAGCATTTTGGAAGCCCTGGGGATGGAAACGATGTTCCAGATTCTGGAGAATCTTTACAATAGGCTTTTGTTCAAAAGAAAACTCAGATATATCTCAGCTACTCCCTCATAGAATTTCTGACTGTGGGAGGCAAAGGAGAGTGATTGCAGTTCACTATATTCCAAGCCAGTGGATTTCTTATCTCACAGAATCATAGGGCCGGAAGGGACCTTGGAGGTCTCCTAGTCCAACCCTCTGCTCAAGGCAGGAGCCTCATACCTTTTCAGTCAAATGGCTGTCCAGTCTCCTCTTCAAAACCTTCAGGTAAGGACCCACAACTCCAGGAGACAAGCTGCTCCATTATTCTCACTGTCAGGAAATTTCTCTTTAATTCTAGGTTGGATATCTCTTTAATAATCTTTTGTTTGTTAATTCTTGTCCTGCCCTCAGGTGCTTTGGAGAATAAGTTGATTCCCCCTTCTCTGTGACAGCCCTTTAAGTAGTAGAAGACTGCTATCATATCATCTCTAGTCCTTCTCTTTAGACTAGACATACCTAGTTCCCTCAATCATCTATCATATAGTTTAGCCTCTAGATCAGGGATGTTAAACTGCTGGCCTGCGGGCCGGATGCATCATCTGGAAGCCACACCCACCCCACTGCCGGCAAGGGAAAAACCATCCCGATACGTTGCGCGACGTCATGTGACGTCGAGAGTTTGACATGTCTGCTCTAAATCCAATAAAGGAGAATATTTGTAAACTCAGGATTGAAATTAGGGGACCCTGGTTTCATTACTCAAACTAAGTAACATTAGTGCTAGACTGATCACTAGCATTGATGATGTTACCTACTTTGGGTAATGAAACACTTGCAAGAAAACAACCAAGCTCCGAGAGCACCAAGGAACCTCCAGATCCGTTATCATCTTTGCTGCTGTTCTTTGCACATTTTCCAGGATCTTAACATTTTCAGAAATGATTTTCTGAAGTCACCCACCTATCCATAAGATGACACTCATACTCAGCAATCCACAAGACCTTCCTAAAATGAAGTGGGAAGAAATACTCTTCAGAATAACTTCTACCAGATGTTCACTAGAGAGTCCATTACAAACTTTTTCTAGATATGCTCTAAGGGAAACACTGGATTTTCAAGAGCACTTATTGGATGGGACAGAGAAGCTCTTGGATTAATGATGATACACTATCAGCAAAAGAAGAAATATTGGTTTGGGGATCTCACAGGCAATCCTGTACTCAATCCTACAAAGAGAAGTCCCATCAGCATTTACTTCAATAGAGATCACAGACAAAGAGAAAAACACTTTCATTCCTGTAAGAATTTCTAAGTCAGACCTACTTTTTTTGGCCTAAACGATTAAGCAAGAAAGAATTCAAACATTCATATTTAATCTCTTTTGCATAGGATAAACCTGTCTTCCTAATTTGAATGACACCTGTAAATATCTGCACATCAAACATTGGCTCAGGAATCAGTCTCAACCCTCCCATGCTTCAAGGCAACTGCATGCCTTCCTTTATCTTTATAATTAACGCTTCACACACATGTTGATCTGTTCATTCATTACCTTATTTTTTAAAAAGAAAACAACACTTTTTAAATTGCAAAGTTCTTTTGGGGGCTTCTTAGTGATTTAACAAGACCTTGACAGTTAATACTGCTAGTATGAAGGTTCTTGTGCAAGTTGCAGAACCTTGGCCACTGACAGAAAAAGACACAAAATACAACAAAAACTGCTCCATAGCTTTAAGATATGTGACATACCGTCAAGCTATAGTTCTGTGACAATATCCACAAGAAAAGAGAATATACAGTATGTAGCTCAGGGCTGAACTGTGAAGTCCTTGGTGGTCTCTGAATTTGGTTGTTTGCCTGCTGACATTTTGTTACCAGACTAGGTAATATTATCAGTGCACTAGTCTGGTAATGAAACTTATGCACACAAACAACCAAGCTCAGAGATCACCAAGGACTCTACACATCTACAAGACTCCAGGTCTATATCATTTCTTTCTTTGCCATAGATAGCCTCACTTAAACCTCCTCTGCCCTGTTCACTTTAATTTCTAGGATGTGAGAGCTTGACTAATCCTATAGGATAGTTATCCTTGATACTTTAAACTCTTTCCTGCTTAGACTACAAGAGGCTGAGCTGACACTTTCGGTTCACCTTCACTAGTAGGTGGATCAGGACTGTCCTTGGGGGTGCAGCGTCCGTTTTCCAGGGCCCGTCCCATCTCTCCTTCTGGTGGGCCACTGGCTTCGTTTTCACTTCGCTGCCTGCCCTTCAGATCGGTCATAGTGCAATTCTCAGAAGCACCCATCTCAGCATCTCCATTGGGCACTTGCTCCATAGGGCTGGTGTTGTGGGTAGGTGGGGGGCACTTGGGTGCTGAAGCTGTGTCTTTGGGGATTTCGCTGGTCTCCACCTGAAAAGGACAAAAGCAGGAAAGAAAAAAAAGGTGTGAAAAATAGCTGAAGTCATTCACACCTGTATCTGGAAGAAGACCCCAGGACAAAAGAAGCCATCAAGCTTCTATAAATCCCATCTAAGGCAAACCTTGACAGATTTGTGAAGGAAGCCCTGCTGTCTAATGAGAAAACATTTGCTTCACATGTAAACAAGAACAAATCTTCCTGCACCACAAAGAGTAACAAACTGTAGCATATGCTTTTGTAAACCAAACCCCCACCATTAATTGCATGGATTGTTATCCTGAGCTGTTAAATAAACTCACACAATGTAAGGAGAATAAGAAAGAAACTACTGTTAGCTGTGAGATATGAGGGAAAGAAATTCAGGAAAAAGAGGTAGTATATTTATATAATTACATTAAGGATTAAATGTAAGCACATTGTAATAATCTGTAAAGTGCTGACAATAAATAATTTGCATTGATAAATTGAAACAAGGTGTATTTTGAATTACAATTGAGATGAATAAAGATTTCCCATGGGTATGTAGAAAGAATAATTTTTAAGTACCTTTTATCAAATCTTACTGATAAATTATCTACAACTGTATGTAACTAGAGGTGCCTTGGCCCCATGTGATGACAATTTTCCTTTTAAACTCTTGCATAGGGTTCACTTGTTTAAAAAAAAAAGTTCTGAAAAACAGAACCACTGAAGGTGGATGATTAGATTTATGTTAGGTTTATGCTTTGTCAATTGTACTAGCTTCCAGTCTGTTTGGGGATTTAAAGTACTTCTTGTAACTGTGGCTCTATGAGGGAGATGGGCAGCCTCTAAATGTGATAAGTAAATAAACTGTTAAAGCCCTAAATATGTATCTTAGGACCAGATGATCTGAAAGACTGGTTTAGATTTCTCTAAAAAGCACAATTTAAAAGTCCCTGTGAAATTAAGGAAGAGATTTTGTTTCAGCTACCACTAATCATAATAGTAAAGTTGGAAGGGACCTTGGAGGTCATCTAGTCCAACTCCTGCTCAGGCAGGAAACCCTATATCATTTCAGACAAATGGCTGTCCAGTCTCTTCTTAAAAACTTCCAGTGTTGGAGCATTCACAGCTTCTGGAGGAAGGTTGTTCCACTGGTTAATTGTTCTAACTGTCAGGAAGTTTCTCCTTAGTTCTAGGTTGCTTCTCTCCTTGACTAGTTTCCATCCGTTGCTTCTTGTCCTGCATTCAGGTGCTTTGGAGAATAGCTTGACTCCCTCTTCTTTGTGGCAGCCCCTGAGATATTGGAACACTGCTATCATGTCACCCCTCACCCTTCTCTTCATTAAACTAGACATACCCAATTCCAGCAGCCGTTCCTTATATGTTTTAGCCTCCAGACCTCTAATCATCTTTATTGAAGAATGGGTATTTTTGTTTGTTTATAATAGAGAATAAAGCTGAGGAATGCCCACATTTCATAAATTAATGATTGATGGATAAAACGTAGACTTGTCTTCTGTTGCTGCCTTTGGTTATGAAACACTGCAAAAAAAAACCTTCATGGCTTAGAACAGACATGTCAAACACAAGGCCCGGGGGCCGGATGCGGCCCGCGAAGTGGTTTCATGCGGCCCGCGAAGCCATCCTGGAAACAGTGAGGGAACGGCCCCCACTGCCTTGGCCCTGGCCCAGAGATCCTCCTCCTGCCAGAGACCCTCAGATCTGTCCCACTCCTGCCCAGGCCCCCATAGGCACCCTTGATGCGAACCATGTAGAGCTGGCCACGCCCAACCAGTAGGCCATACGCACTCTAGCCACGCCCACCCAGTAGGCCACGCCCACCCAGGCCACGCCCACCCGGCCCCCTGAGGGCAACTGCAATGCTGATGCGGCCCTCAATGAAATTGAGTTTGACACCCCTGTCTTAGATATAAGAGGTCTCAGCAATCTTTAAACTGAATAGGACAGTTTAAGCCCTTAATGGGGGAAAAACAGTAAGTACTTCTTGCACTTTTATGCAAGGGAAAATACCGTCTAGATCCATTGCAATTGAGAGAGAAACAGGATTTTGCAAGGTGCAGGAATAGCAGTGTTTTGTCAGCCTAAAGGTATTGCCTCCTATCTGAATACGGCCATTGGAAAAAGAAAAGAAATGGAGAAGTGTTATTCTTGGAGGATGCTTTGATAACTCCTTTTATCACTAACCATTTGTTCCTTTCTCTTAAACTTGTTTTCCTTTGGATCTAAACTAGATTTTATGAGGAAATAAACCGTTTGATGTTACTGAAGTAATTGCTTGGTGTCAAGAGCCAAATGGGATTCCCCATCTATACAATATTTATTTCTGCAATAGTTCCGTGGGCTGCCTTCTTCTCTCAATCACCTTTGCTAAAGCCAAGTGAATTAAGATCATCTCAAAATCACATTTTCCTGCTGCTAGTCACAGATTCATCTTGCACAAACATCACTTGCATACTGTCAGTCTGCATCAGCCCCAATTCCTTCCTAGAGACCTTCTTTTGCTTCTTCGTATTTACTAGGTAACTGTTAAGCTATTAGGCTTCCGGAGATGAAGGAATATATGCTATATACTCAACCAGATATTCAATCTTGGCAGAAATGGCAATTTTTATCCCACCTTTATTTCAAATCAGTACACAGCTAATACTCCTTCCTCCACCTATTTTTCCCAAATCAACAATCCTATGAGACAAGTCAGGCTGAGAGAGTATGACTGGCCCAAATCACCAGCTGGCTTTCACACCTAACCTGCAACTAAAGCTCATGGCCTCCAGATTTCTTGCCTGATGCCTTAACCACTAGATAGGAATTAAATAGGATTCTATGAATTAAAAGGTAAATTCATCTAGCCCAACCCTCTGCTTAATATTTTGAGATAGAAGGCTAGCCATTCACTGCTTGAAGACCAACAGTAAAGGGGAAGATATCGTGACATGTGTGAAATGGTTGAACAACATTTCTGTCTCATGGTTAGGAAGTTTTTCCTAATATATAACCTGAATCTATGCAATGGAATGACTTCGGGGGCCTAGGGATTGATCAGGCAAGAGACGGGGGACCTCACAATTGCTTAATGGTCAGAGAAAGAAAATTAGGAAGAATCCACCTTAATTGATTTGACAGTTAAAACAGTGATAACAAGTTGTACCTTCAGTTTTGTAAGATTCTGTTAATGTACCTTTACCACAAAAAAGATTTAGCTCATCTAGTTATGTTTCTTGTCTGGTTTACCCAGGAGGGCTAACAATCTATTATTCATTCGTTTCAATCCATTGGTTTTATCCTCTTGGATAAGAAAAAACATTTTCCTTTATATGACATTCCTTTAGATATCCTCCTGCTAACTGGTAACAGCGCAAAACTACAACAATTTTTATTTTGAGTCAGTCTTCCCAAAAAGGACATGCACTCCACCTAACAATGGTGAAGAGCAAAATCCAACTTGTGCTTGACAGAAATCTAATTAAGAGACATCTATTGATATCAATACCCAAGAAATCTCTAGATAAATTTGATTTAAGTACCCTGAAAATAATGTGGTGATCACAGGATGTCAGCATAGATTTGTCCAGATTAACCTTGTCCTTTTTGACAAGATAACTTCCTTAGAAAATCATGGGAATGCCGTAGAGATAGTGTATTTTAACTTTAGCAAAGCATGTCACAAAATACTCTATGACTTTCTGATCTGCAAGCTAGCATGAACTGGGTGGCATATCCATTTGGTGATTCCCCAGTGCGCATGAAAACCATATTCAAAGAGTGCCAAATAATTTACAGCACACTGGAGAGAGGTACCAAGGTGGGTGCAGTAGTGTTTGATCCTCAAACTTGTAATCTTCCAACATGCACATTAATCTTGGATAAAGAGGTAGCGAGAACATTTATCAGATCTGCAGATAACACAGATATGGCTAGAATACACGTAGAGGTAATACTCTTGAACACGAACAAAATTCAAAAATTTGTTAAGTCAGGGAGGGGGACTGAAAATAATGATGAAATTTAACAGAAATAAATGATTTAAATGGAAAAAAGAAATAAAATCCATTGGTATAGGATGAGACACTCTTAACTGGTGGAAAAGATATGTAAACGTTGACATAGTGAGGCAGAAAGAGACAGATGGCAAAATGCTTCAAGATCAATAAATGAACAGCTACACTTCCACTGACTCAAAAAAATGGGGAAAGACCCAAGAAGAGATATTTAAGAAAAGTGCTCAGACATGTTCAAAAGCAGTCAACATTAGCTGAGTTGCAGAAAGAATGAGACATGAAACAATAGAGAGCCGTTTTCTCTCCCACTTTACCATGCTGACATAGACATGGTACCACTGGTCTAATGGTTGTTTAGACTGATCTAAGCCTTTGTTCTGGGGATCTTATGAATGGAGGAGGAAAGCAAGAGTTGAAATAATTGGCTGATCCCATTTCCCAATGCAGAATGGTCCTGCAAGACAGTGCATGGATACCAGAGGGCAGGGTACAGTACCACAGATTAAAATGGGCGATACCAAATTGATCTCAACCCTAGGGGTTATTTCTTTTGTGATATTGATAAGTGGCTAGTAAAATACCTTAGATAACAACCAAGGCAAAACTGCCATAGCTTGATGCCTGCTTAAAGGGGAAAACTGTATCTTAACACCAGAAGAACTAAGGATACCTTTAAGCTGCCTCAGGTATGGGTTAAAGATGAAAGGAATGCAACTTGATGAAGACACAATAGGAAAAAAAGTTATTGGGACTTGTTCATGCTATGGTTAGGAGCAAGTGGGGAGAGTCCCAAAGTTTGTAATTCTATGACTTTGTAAGAAGATGGTCTTTGACTTTTGGGCAGGCTGCTAGTATCTTCAAATAACTTCCATGCTTTTGAAGTTATGCTGCCCTCATTTCCTTTCCCTGTTGTTTAATTCCATTTGCTATCTTAAATTTAGTGTGATGGGAAGGAGATGTCTAGGATATACAACATATCCTACACAACACAACCCATAGCAAGCACTGAAAAAGGCTCCCAGGATAACAGTTCTGGATCATGTTCTAACAACATAAAAGGCGACAAACTCTTAACAATTGCTAACCAGTGAACTCATTAAATAATATCTGCCCATCCACACAGTTCTACAGGCAAAACAGAGCCAGTTCAACAGACAAAAGTTCTGCCATGGCGCTTACCACTTTTTCTGATATGAGAATGAAGAGTTTCATCCACGTTCACAAACTGTTATCATTTGAGAGTAAAGGAATCAACCTGTCCCTTCAGAGGTCCCATAATAATCTCTAACTGGACATTCTGTCTGTCTGTCTATCTAATCAATGTATACCACCACCCATCTTGCTATTGCAACTATGAACGGCTAACAACTCATTAAAACAATATTAACAAAGAGTTTAAAAAACAACATTGATTACCAAGGATAAACCCAGACAAAACTATCAACAAAGCCCTCTAAATGAGCCATCTATCCTCCTGACCCCCAGGTCCTGATGCATATCTAGGTTCTTCAAAGCTTTATGAAAGGCCGGTCAGATTGGGGCCAAATCTAATCTCTGGGGATGTGGTCTTCCAGAAGGCAGTCAGTGCAAGAGAAAAGGCAGACTTCTGAAGTCCCAAAAGTTAATAGCCTTTAATTGAAGGGACCTGGAATGTGCCCTTCTGTCAAATCCAGTAGGATGGATAGAAACAATTAACAACAGGGAGTCCTACAAATAATGCAGTCCCATGACATGAAGGGCTTTATAGGTGACAACGAGCACCTTGAATTCCACCTGGAAACACACTAACAGCTAGTGCAGTTTACATAGCAGAAATATAACATGTATCAAACTGTGCCTGTAATTCTTCGCATTGCTGAATTCTGGACACCCACAACATATGGATGACCTTCAAGGGCAGTTCCATGGAAAGTGTGTTGCAGTATTCCACTTGGGAGATGGAGCGTAAGTGACTGCAAGCAGTTCTTTCTGGTCCACAAAATGATGCAACTAGTGCGCAAAACAAAATTGTAAAAAAAAACGCCTGGCCACAGCTACCAGCTGCTTTTAGAACAGGAATTATGAGTTCAGGAGGATCCTCAAGTTATACACTGGTGCAACCCTCTCCAGAACCAAAGATGAAAATTTATGGATCTGTTCTTTCCCATCCAGACTCCCTCTTCCCCCCCAAAAAAATAATTCCTATTCTAAAAGAACCTCTACAGCAGGGGTGTCAAACTGCTGGCCCATGGGCCAGACGCATCATATGGAAGCTGCGCCCACCCCATTGCCGGAAATGGCAAAACTGTCCCGATATGTTGCGTGACGTCACGTCACATCGCGAGTTTGACATGTTTGCTCTACAGCATTACTTAACCTGGGGCAATGGTGTAAAACTGGGTATCATCAGAATACTGAAGATATCTCATCCATGACATCAAATGACTTGATCCAGTGACTCCTTGTAGATGATAAACAGGAATGGGGAGAACATCAAGCCCTGAAGGACCTTCCTACCACTGCACCCCACAAAACTGACTAGAACCACCCCCAGAGAAAGGAAAAATAACCAATGTAAAAATGTACATCCTAATCCCTGGAATCAGGCTAGAAAGATACCATGATTGATGATATCAGAAACCACTGACAAATCAAGAGTCAGGATGCACAGACAACCTCCAGCCTCTTCCACCATCCACAAATATAGTTAATGATGTTCCAGTCTCATGTTTAGGTCTGAAACTGTACTGAAAAGGAACCAAATAATGTATTTCCTATGGGATTTCCTGAAGCTGCTGTACAATCACTACGTATATAATGATAATTATCCAAAATCATTGCCTTGAGCAATAGTTTTTTGAGGAAGGGCTAACCAAATGCCTCTATATAAGCAGTGGTGGAATTCATTTCTCAAGAACGAATTCACCACTATCAGGATCTCACAACATGATATATCCAAGGAAACCTTAGCTCACCAGGAGAAACCTGATTCCAACACAGGTGGCTGAGCTAATATTTCCAAAAATCCTGTCCATTTTATCAGGATCCAATGCATCCCAAATAATCAGGCCAGACTAAGCTTCAACCACCTTCATGGGTTCTATCTCAAGGCTATGCTAAAATGTTTCTAGCAATCTTACCCTATCTTTGTGAGGAGGGAGAAGCAACACTAAATCTGAATATTAAGAAGCAATTATTACACCACATATGTTTAAGCATATTAATGTGGACAAAGTAGTAGACTGAAGTGGTGAATTCCCAACATGCACCTATTAATGGCAACTATATAACACGACTCACCACAGTTTACACAGAGACCTTGCAAGGGAATTTCCCCTGCTCTCTTCATCGCTCTAATGAGATAAACAGAAGTAAAACTAACACCTAAAAAAGCATATTCTTCTAGAGAGAAATGTAGGCCTTGCCCTAAGTATGGTAGCTTAGGGAGAGCAAGAGACCCAAAAAGGATATTGGATATTATGACTACTGAACACCCTGCAAATTGCCTGACAGCAAATGTTCCACCTATTTCTTTTACAGGAAGGGGAAACAATGCTGAGAGATGCTGACATGCAGTCATAAAGGGCTTCAAATGTATACCAGTTCAACATTGTGTGTTCACAGTAGCAAACAAACAAGTTCATGACAATGACAGAGCTGGCAGCCTGCATTTTATACTGGGCTCTCTGGATCTTGAGTGGCAACATTTGAAGGACAGAACAGCACCCTACCAATCCCTTCCATTTCAAATGGTAGTAATCCAGGATAGATTGAATCTCATGTTAACAAGCACTAGGAATGACAAACTTCCTTGAAGAATTGCAACAAAGATTATCTATCAGCACCCTATCTCATAGAAACTAGGGTTTACTTAACCACCACCTTGTGTTCAGAGACAAAATGTGTGCCTTACTGACATCCAATGGAAAAAATGCAATGATAAGCTTAATAAATTATCTGAACCGGTAAACAGTTTTTCATTAAATTTGAGCCAAAACTGTGCAGAAAACTAGCATGCATTCTGTCAAGCACTGAGGACAAGATGAGGAGCTGGGAACACAGTGAGGCGGAGAGCATATCTCAACACGGTCCCAAATCAATCCATGAAGCATATCAGTTTAGAACAGGGGTCTTCAAACTTGGCCCTTTTATGACTTGTGGACTTCAACTCCCAGAATTCCTCAGCCATTCTGGGAGTTGAAGTCCACAAGTCATAAAAGGGCCAAGTTTGAAGACCCCTGGTTTAGAAGGTTTTCAGGTAGGATTAAAAAGGTAAAGGTTCCCCTGCACATGCGTGCTAGTCGTTTCCAACTCTAGGGGCCGGTGCTCATCTCCGTTTCAAAGCCAAAGAGCCAGCGCTTGTCCGAGGACGTCTCCATGGTCATGTGGCCGGCATGACTAGATGCCAAAGGGGCACGGAACGCTGTTACCTTCCCACCGTAGTGGTCCCTATTTTTCTACTTGCATTTTTACGTGCTTTCGAACTGCTAGGTTGGCAGAAGCTGGGACGAGTAACAGGTGCTCACTCTGTTACGCGGCACTCGGGATTCGACCCGCCAAACTGCCGACCTTCTGATCGACAAGCTCAGCGTCCTAACCCACTGAGCCACCGCGTCCCTCAGGTAGGATTACCGATGGATAAACCTCTGGATAGCTGTTATCTATCAAAACTAGGCGTAACAGCTAGGCTGCAAATGTCTGACTTCTAACAGGCTGTGCTACAATTTGTGAGACCAACATGCTTGCTAAAGCTAGGAATATGAACGTGCCTATGCAAGTTAGCTTTTACCCACAAAATGAAGGAACAGCAATAGGGAAGGTGGACCCATATTTGATTACTGTTAGGCACAAATGGGTCTATCAGGTTCTCACACAGATCTAGCATCGGGGCAGTTCTAGAGCTAGACCCAAGGAGCAGGCTATGATTCACAAACAACTTGTACAGTCATGGTGACAGATCCATGTCCTGTGCCCCCATTACTACTTAATAGTATTATTAAGCAGTATTTTTTTCACCAGCCCTGTTTCACACAGCTGCACTAGGACTACATGTGGCCTTAAGCTTTTTGCGATGCTGTTCCAGCTGCGCTCGAAAATCTTCCAACACAATGCAACTATACAAGGCCCAGGAGAATCAATGTAGACTAAGGTGATGGAGAAAAAGCTAGCAGTCCCAAATTCTAGGCCACCTTCAATCATTGTCACTAAGTGACTTTGGGCTGGTCATTCTTTCAGTTCAACCTCCTTCACAGTCTTGTTATAGGGAAATTAAGAGGAGAGAGACTTATTTGCCACCTGAAGCTCCTGAAAGAAAGGCAAGCTATATATTAGCCTTGTGTCTTGCCCTAGTGACAAATGAGTGTGTGCGAGGTAATTGTTTCCTAGTGATCTTTTAAAAACTTGTTAGTGTTCCTTATTTAATCTGAGAATGAAACCTCCACAAACTCAAGAAGATTGTCAATGTGTCTTACCCGGCAGCAGCCCTTGGGGTTTCTCCCTCCAGCCAGAAAGAAAAGGTTCTGCACGCCACCTGTCCACACCAGCTCCTAGCAGTGCAGGTTTCCTGTCCTGCTTTGCAGAGGAACCGGCCCCCTCCTTATCAAAGACACACTTCCTCAGAAACTGAAACACACACGCAGGCCCCAGAGAAACTTCAAAACTGCCATGCGTTGGTAGCAGCACAGATAATATCCAAACCAAAGCTCAACTTCAACTGTGGATGGCCTTAAAATCCAGAACATTCTGCTATTGTTCTTCGTATTTTATAAACAAGGAACTGTGAATCACAAAAGCGCCAAGAATTTCAACTCAGGCAATAAACTAAAATAGGCTATGTTGTGGTTCAGTTTGTTATAGGGATCTGGACATTGTTACCGCAATCATTTTGTTTATTTGCTTAGGCATAGCAGCTTAAATCAACAGAGCAACTTGCTTTGTAAACCCAGGTTTGGCATGTCGTGTGAAGTTAGCCACAAGATGTGAAATGAAATTGTCCCAATAGATACTTTAAGGTCATGGAAAAGTAAGGATGGATGTGGGGGTCACTTTTAACACTGACCAAAGAGGCATTTTTAAAGAAGGAAGAGAAGTTAAACATATGTTGACTGAGAGGGAAGAGAATTGTTCCCATGTGTGCAATTCTGTAGGTGATGAATAGAGGAAGGACTAAAATAAATTTCAGAAAGCACAGATTGATTCATGGTGACTCAATAAATGCTGGCAAGCTGAAATTCAGCTCTAAATCTGCCTTCCTATGAGCCAATAGTTAAACTTTAAAAATAAAACATAACACTTCTTGTTCGCAAATGAGCAGAGTGGGAGAAACACATCGGCCCATGCTTGTGAAGTCAGTGGACTACAGGTAGTCCTCAACTTAAAACCATTCATGTAAAGACCATTCAAAGTTACAATGGCCCTGAAAACAGTGACTTATGGCCAGTTCTCATACCTATGGCCCTTGCGGCATCCATAGTGTCACATGATCAAACTTTGGGTGTTTGGCAACCAACATGTATTTATGATGGCTACAGCATCCTGAAGTCCTGGGAATGTCATTTGCAACTTCCTAGGAAGCTTCTGACAATTGGGGAAGCCAGATTCTCTTAACAATTGCATGATTCACTTAACAACTGTAGTTACTCACTTAAAAACCATGGCAAAAAGGCCATAAATTGGGCATGATTCACTTAACAACTGGCTTGCTTAGCAAGAGAAATTTTAGGCTCAATTGTGATCATACATCAAGGACGACCTGTGGCTGTCATTTATGAGAATTCAGACTTGATCCTGGATCAACCCCACACATCCTGGTCCCCTTGCATGATTAACCTGCTTGCTCTAAATTAGATGAATTTTTTCTGTCTTTTTATTAGACTGCCTCAGTGTTTTTGAAAGAGAAGGCTTGGGTCCATGTTATATGATTTTGCAAGGTGAATACAGTTCTTTGGCCAAACACAAGTGGCCTCTCTGAGGTGCAATACACTCTTTCTCTTTCTGCCATGGGTCTACAACTTCAAAAATCATGGAGGAACCTCAAGATATCACAAAACAAGTTTATTGGAGTCTATTAGGTTAAGTATGTCATAAATTGTGCAGACCCAGACCACTTCTGTCTTAGAAACAGGGACAGACTTCAATTGTTGCAAAGGTTCCCATATTATCCCTATATATTACTCAAATAATGAAGCACAGGCACCTGTTATTAATAGGAGGAAAACTTTTGCCATCTTTTAAATTTTTATAACTGTAAAGTACAGCGATGTCACCCCCATTTCCAAATGGAAAGGCACAATACTCAAAACGTATTAAAATGGATCTCAAGGAAATATCCATAGAAATTTATCAGCCCACATTCTTGTTCAGCTGAAAGACGGGCACTTCAAGGCCATGTAAATGCAGTAATAGTAACTGGTTTAACTGTCTTTTTTCCATGTAAACCTTGGTACCACAGAAACATTAGAGGTTGTGTGCAATAATCCAGCTGTCTAGAGGTGGTAGAAGTTGATAGGCCACATGAATGTTTACAAGCTGTAGCCTAGCTCTAGACATTATCTGTGTTACTTTGGTTGCTAGTCTCCACTTTTTGTTTGGGTAGACTACAGAAGACCAAGTGACTGAGGTTTGGTAAGCTGTCTAAAATTTGGAACAATACAGCAGAAAGTTAGCCAACGTAAGGGCAGCAAGAAAAGGCAATGAAAGGGCCATTTCCAATGTTCAAGTTGAAGCTGCAGAAAAGTGGCTTATCCTCAAGCTCAAAAGATCTTCAACAGTTACTAGCATTAGTTCTACTGCCAATTTTTCAAGTAATCCATGCCTGCCAGCTTATAGAGACAGCTGATGCCCCTGTTTCTGCTGGACAGAGAAAGCTGAGCCAAGGTTAGAACCTTTCCCCACTGTCAAATTAAAAGTGCTCTCCACCCATTCTTGAGTCACCAGAAAACTATACAGGTGTGAACTCTGTCGCCCCATTATGGACCCTGTCCCTCCTATTGCATCTATTCCAAGTCACCATCGAAGGTGACACATGCAATTTGCACAAATATAGATGATTAGCTGATTCCTTAGGCCTTACGCGCCTTCTTTAGCACACCACCTACCAGCAAAAGTTATTTGCCGCTAAATGATTTATCTGCAAATCATAGTATTGTACATCCAGATTCCTCAAGTTCTGTTTGGAGACAATGAGAGGAGAGGAAATCTCATTTTGTCCCCACAGTAAATATTTTCCACCCATCTTTCTAAACTCCTGGCAGCTGAAATCTCCCCACCCCTCTCAACATTTAAATAATTTTATCTGGCAGATGAATTCTTGCTCTCATATAGTGTTAGTTTCTAGCAACACGTTATTTTCTTAACCTTTCATTTAATTATTTTGGGGGTGCCCCCCAAGCTATGGCAATAAGCAGATATATTGCTGCCATGCTGTAGATTCTGTTGTGGGAGTGGTGGCGTGTGTGTGTTAGATCCTTTTGAGTCAATTTTGACTCCTGCCAACTTCCTGGACAAATCCCTGCAGTTTCTTGGCAACATTTTTCAGAAGTGATTTACCATTGCCTCTTTCCTAGGGCTGAGAGGGAGTGCCTGGTCCAAGGTCACCCAGGTTTGGTGTCTAAAGTGGGACTAAAATTCACAGTTTCCTGGTTTCTAGCCTGATGCCTTAACCATTACACCAAACTGGCTCTGTCAAAGCCAGATTCTTGAAAAGTGAAAATGTGGAACATTAAGAGTGTTGGATTCTGTGTCAAAAGCATCAGACTTCCCTTCACTTGTCCTTTATATCTGATGGTTCTGCGTAATTATGTGAATAGGGCAGGCCACTCTAGATACTTCACCTGTCCCACGCTTAGCCTTCCAGAACATTTTCATGCTAGCCCTTTAAATACAATTTGGGGATCCAACCAAGCAGCTGCATCCATTCCAGTCTCTGCCTCTGGCAGCAGAGAGACAGCAGTCTGGCTGTCATCCAGCTCTCCTCGTCCTTTCCAAGCCTTGCAGCAACCTTGCTTTCCTCCCTGCCATGTCCATAGCAATCTCCCCGCCCAGGCTGATTCTATTTTGGGAAGCTGCCAGCAACATAGCAACAGCAGCAGTTCTTCTCCAAGTGGCCTAACATGTGGCTGGTGGCCAGCTTCCTTCCCTGGCCATGGCAGCAGTGCCAGAGATCAGGTTGCAGCTGTGCAAGGCAGAGAACTAGAGCAAAGTGAAGGAGTCTGTAGAGAGCCCATGGTTAAAAGGGCAAGCCATTCCCACGGCCCAACTGGCAAAGCAGCCTTCTGGGAAACTAATCTGCACAGGTCCCAACTGGATCAGGAGTTCTCATACCAGAGATCGGAAGGAAATCCCATGCACCGGATAAAAATACTAGAAACCTTAATGAGATTCTGCCAACAAGGATGGAATTCTCTGTGACAGATAAAAGGAAGACTGCCTGTCTTCTGGGTTTTCCTGCAGTATACCAGCATGCTTTTTATCACCATGAAGTTTAGTTTGCTTGCTTGAGAAACCAGGAACACTTGATTCTTCTCCAGTTGAGGTTCATGGGAGGATGAGGAAGGGTGAGGAGTAGTAGACAGTCCTCCATCACAAGTATCCCCCCTCCAAGGATAGCATTATATTCTTCAGGGTCAGTTAAAGATCTAAACACCTGCATTTGCACACATGAAAAGCTTAACTAGTTTTAACTGGAAGAATTGTAGTTTAGCATAGTGGAAAACATAGCTTGCCTGCTTAGTTTATGGTCTAATGGATTAATGGATTAATTAGCAACTCTATTAAATGCAATGCAGTCAAGAGTATTTTGCTTGCACTTGATCCTGAAAGATACATTTCACCAATGCCTTTTTCTATCTGTTACTGCTTATGGTCTGAGCTAAAAATCTCTGATCAATTGAAGAGGCAATAATCAGTCATTGCATGGACCAGGTCACAAGCAACATATGAGAAAGTGGAAGTGTGCCTCATCAAGGGCTACATGTATGCCCCTAGAGTTCAATAAATCAATATACATAATAAAGTTATAAATAGCAGAAGAGGGCATAAAACCACAGTAGATCCAATATAAACCTTACAAGCAGCAGCAAAAATCAATCCCATTAAAAATGTAAGGTCTGAAGAAATAAAATTGGTTTGACTGGGCACTGACAACTAAATTAGGTTCATATGAGGTGAATACTCTAGAGAAGGGAGGAACTGTTGGTGTGTTCATCCTTAGGCTGGATACAACATTACCATTTCCTGGCTTTGCACAAAGAGTGAACTATGAATCAAACATATGAGAACGGGTCAGTACCCTAAGGTACTTTCCTATACATATGCATACAGTATATGTACAATTTAACCAATGTTAAACTAATCTAGCTTAGCATGTTGTACAAATTACAGAATCATCAGGTTGAAATAACCTTATAAATCCTCTAGTCTAGTCCAGGGGTGTGAAACTGCTGGTCTGGGGGCCGGACGTGTCATCCAGAAGCTGCGCCCACCCCATTGGCGGCAATGGCAAAACCATCCCGATACACTGCACGATGTCACGTGACGTCATGAGTTTGACATGTCTGCTCTAGTCCAACCCCTATACAGTTCTAGGCAACTCTCCTAGTTAATCATGTTTTGGTAAACACAGCTTATCAGTAGAGGAAGTTCTATTCCAATTTGCAACAGAAATAGAACCTCTCAAGGGTACCCTGTTAATCCCAAAGGAGCACCTAAAGAACTTTCAACATCTTGGCAAATTTGATCACTTTACGCAATCTAACACTCAGATATGTTAAAATTCTACTCTCCTTATCTCCAACTTATACAGGGAACTAACCACTAGACGGCAGTTTAAGAAACTTGTGTGCACAGAGATATGCATACATTCATTGATATTTACAGGCAACTTCAATTCCACATCTTACATAATGGCCACTAAGCTTGGTTAGCTTTAACCTTGGTTTTGTTTTAGTTTGTGTGTTGTGTATATGCAACGTGTTTGTAATCCAACTTACAAACCCAGAAAAGGTGTTAGGTCAGCAAATTGCTGAAACTCAGCCATTGTCAGTGATGCATCAGTTTATGAGCCAAGAACATAAACCCTTTTACTAGAAATAGCTGAACTGTCCAAAATAGTTCTTTGCAATTTTCCTAGAGGAGTTTTGTTTTTAATAAGAGCTGGGTGCTTTGCCAGATGTCATAGGCGTGTCCACACAATACCCAGCCAAGAGGTATTTGCAGACTGAAGCTGCATGTATTCAATCAGAATAGAACTGGAAGAGACCTTTGAGGTTTTCTAGTCCAACCCCCTGCTCAAACAGGAAACCCTATACAATTTAAGACAAGTGGCTGTCCAGTCTCTTAAAAACCTCCAGTGATGAAGCACCCACAACTTCTGAAGGAAAATCGTTCTCACTGTTAGGAAGCTTCTCCTTAATTCAAGGTTGCTTTTCTTCTTAGCAATAGCAACAGCGCTAACACATAGACTTATATACCGCTTCACAGTGCTTTACAGACCTCTCTAAGTGGTTTACAGAGTCAGCATATTGCCCCCAACAATCTGGGTCCTCATTTTTACTGATCTCGGAAGGATGGAAGGCTGAGTCAATCCTGAGCCAGTGAGAATTGAACTGCCAAACTGCTGGCAGCCAGCAGTCAGTAGAAGTAGCCTGCAGTACTGCATTCTAACCACTGTGCCACCACAGCTCATGATTAGTTTCTATCCCATTTGAATGGAATTACAAATGGAATGGAGCTGCGAATGGAGTTACAGGCATCAGTGACAGCATGTATTTGTGTGAGCGCATATGGATCTGTGGTTTTTCTGTATGCAAAAACATATAGAGTTTCCCAACCAGTTGCTTTCTTCTTGTAGCTGTTTTCCTCCAACAAAGGCCACAAAGCTATTCTTAGAAATTGCTGACTCTAGAAACTCCAGCTTTAGAAAGAAAGCACTGAGAATCTAACCCAACTCTCCCTTATCTGGTTCTCCTATTTAAAGGCCTCAGTCAGAGTAACTTCCCATCCACACCCTGGGTGACTGATCTTGCATCTCTGGACATGCAATGGCTTTCACTCACCACTGGCTGTTTCCGTTTTCTACCAGGTCGCCCCACTTTCCTCACAGGGATTCCTGGATCTGGCTTCTCCTCCTTGTTCCGATTCTCCTCAGGATCTTCTTCTCCCTGTTTTCAGGAAGAAAAAAAAAAGAGAGAGAGAGAGAGAGAGAGAGAGAGAGAGAGAGAGAGAGAGAGAGAGAGAGAGAGAGAGAGAGAGAGAGAGAGAGAGAGAGAGAGAGAGAGAGAGAGAGAGAGAGAGAGAATGTCCTTTTTAGCTCTTGAGCCAAGAGGTCCCTCAGAATCCCCTGTGCAAGTTTTTTTTGGGGGAAAAAACCCTTTGTTTTAAAGGAGCATTGTCTCTTTTTTTTAAAGAAAAGATTGTGCTCCTACCTCTGTGCATCTTGTTCCTTTCCATCAGCCTCACTAGAGTCCTGCTCCATTTAGAACTCAAGAAGTACTGAGTTTGAACTTCTTTTAAAGCTACACAAATTGGTGTCATCATGACGTTTTCTGGTAGTGACTATTTAACTTTGTGCTATGTAAAGAAGCATCACAGGCAAATGTGGTCCCTCTTTCAACCCAATCTACCTCATGGGGTTATTGTGGGGGTAAATTAGGGAAATCCCATGTACGGAACTTTAATGGGGTAATTAGAATACTCATATCACTGGATTTCAACAATAATGTCCTTGTGCTAAGTCTTTTCTATCCTTTAATTCCATTTTTTATTTCTTCAGCAACACTTTATTTGGTGGCTTTAATTTCTTTGTTCTTCACCTCAGTCTCCCATGGCTTCCATGGTCTCACCTCTCCCATGAAGTCTACAACAAATAAGGCTACAACACATTGTGCTACAACACATTGTGTCAAATTCCTAAACATCTGGTCCAGGGTGGGCAATGAAATGGCAAACAAGGCAAAAATGTGCATCGAGAAAACCTATGAACAACAGCCAAGGTAAAATATTAAGGATTTTCAGTTGACTGGGACTGTCTAGGCTTCAGTTACCCAGGAAACACAGGGTAAGTTCATGAGACCCATAGATGCAGCAAACATTTTTATTTTTTGTTCTCTTTCATGACACAGTTTTAGGTCTTTCAGGGGCAATTACAGAAGGCTGGAGATCAATTGATGAATACCATATTACTACTGTTAGCATCTTCTAGATCAGACATGTCAAACTCGTGTAGCATCGGGACTTTTTCCCCATTTCGGCAATGAGGTGGGCGTGGTTTCAGCATGACGCATCCAGCCCGTGAAGCAGCAGTCTGGCATGCCTGTTCTAGATCAACCTTTTCCTTCATCCATATTGTTACACAACCACATCCTTTTTCTTTGTATCATCATATATATGTGCTGTCACTGTTGTGACTACTGCCTGTCGATGGCCTTTGGTTAGGCTGAAACAGGAAATAAAGATTTGTCCCATATTTGGGGCCTAGCAAGGTAATATTAATTATATATATATATATATATATATATATATATATATATATATATATATATATATATATATATATATATATATATATATATATATATATATATATATATATATATATATATATATATATATATATATATATATATATATATATATATACACACACACACACACACACACACACACACACACATTTTTCCACTGATTGATGCCCAGATTGCTTTGCTAAATTTTACCTTGGATGCTTCCAAACTGGCAGTTTAATTCAGTATAAGCTTCATGTGAAATTTCAATCAATTTTTCACTCTTCAGTCATTATACACACACTCCCAATATGTTCTATCCATGCTTGGGAAAGTTACAAAATAGTGCAGTTCAGCTCACACACTATATTTAAAAATCTATTTTTAACAGATTTGCCTCATGGTATTGGTAAGGCATAATTTATTTAATTTATTGCATACTCACACGATAACAATTTTATTATAAAATATGAATGAAACCATAACTTACAGCTATTGATGCTGCCAATTTAAAGAGCAGTAAGACAGTATATTTTACACATTCTTAATGTGCTATATATATCTGGCTGAGTATGGTATCATTAACTTTAAAAATATATTTAAGTGTTTATAGAAATATATTAATTCTCAGGGTTTTTATTCTTATTATTTTCAAAATCCAAACGTAAGTGTTGTATTACTCTTGTTATTTGCAAAACCCAAACAATATGCTAGAGTCTTTGAAGTGAGGGGTTTTATAAATCCTACAACTAAATGAAAAAGTGCCGTATTTTTTCTGATGATCAGAAAACAGCCTAATCGTTTAAAAAATACCAGTCTAAAGGATCAGAATGGGATGGGGAAAGGGTATAATGAATAGGGGGGAAAATGGAAATTGTGGCGTCTAGTGAGTTTGTTCTGTAATATGTCATTGTGTCCATTAAAACATCCTTTTTGGCAATGACAGAAGAGTAGTGGTGAGAAATTTGAAAAAAAGATAGAAGTAGCATGGGAAACACTCAGAATAACATTTTGACCATGCTCAGATACTCTGTAAAAAAATCACATGAACAGAAAAACCTGGCTATGCTATAATGGGATAGTATTCAGAAGCAGAAACTGCACAGTAGCTTTTCTTCCTTAGTTGATTTTTTCATGAAATTAAAAAAAAAGTTCTTTGGTGCCAATAACAATCATCCCGCCTGCCTGATTTAATATTCTTTGGGTCTTCTGCAAAGTTCTGCCCTCACTTATCAATTCCCACATCACTTTTATTTTTGTCCTTTGAGTCAGGCTGGACAGGAACAAGGCCATACAGTCATTCAGACAGCATTTTCAGGTTCCTTCTTTTATTGCCTTCCTCCTAGGGCACAGAAAAAATGACTGAAACTCAAGGTCATCCAACTAGTTTTTGTGTCTCAAGTTTCTCCGCTCCTAATCCAGCACCTTAACCAACCCGCTAAATCCAATCTGACCCCCAAAAGAACAGCATAAATATGCCCCTAGCAGAGAGAAGTAATTTTACTTAACAGCTTCCTTTTTAAAGCCACAACTACTGCAAATTTATTTTTATTTCTATAAGCTGAGTTTTGCAGTTTCAGCAATGAAAAGTTGCAGGCTCTTGCTGCATTGCTGCTTTTAAGATATGCTGAATTTGCTTTAATAGTTATCCTCACCTTCTTCAATACAGGGTAGTGTTCCCTAGAGATGTTTGACAGAAGCTTTCTTCATCCCCAACCCAGAGGATAGTGAAGGGCAATTTAACCTCATGTACCTACACTTCTATAGTTATATTATGAGGTTTTTGTCATCTTGATTAGAAAAGAAAGATGACAGAAAAGACTAGAAAAGATATGCATATATATAGAATATATCAACCTTATTGTAGTACTATATCTTGCAAATAGAATTCTTTATTGGCCAAGTGTGATTAGATGCACAAGAAATTTATCTCTCATGCATAAGCTCTCAGTGTACATGCAAAACAAAGTAATAATAATAACAAAGGATGATGATGATGATAATAACAACAATAATAATACCAATGTTTTAATTAAGTGTTTATATGACTATAAGCGACACCGTAGAACCCCTCCCCCGGATACAAGGAAAGGGCAAAACGCTATTTATTGACAATATTTTTGCAATATTTGATTTTAAAAAATAAGATTAATAATGGAAAAACTGCTTTGGCTTTAAAACCTGCTTTGGCTATAAAATGCTAATTGGTAATTAAAGTGAACAGGAAGCCACTGATTAAAGGAATAGAAATTACATGAAGTCTCTGAGAAAGGAACAAGGTGGAATCTGTTAGCAGCCCTGTAGCAATAAAAAGCTTCAAAAGGCCATTGCCAGTTGGCATGGATAGACTGGGGCTGCAGCTGTGTTTTAGGACACAAACAGCAGAAATCAAGCCTATGAAAAGATTGAAAGGCAGCAGAGAAAACTCAGAAATGTAATATTTTGAGAAGCCAACTCTACTGCATTTTCTGTATCCTACCTATAAAGCAGGGCTTTTCAACCAGTGGTACGGTTATTAACTTTTTGTATTGTAATGTTGTTTTAATTGCCTTGTGAACCGCCCTGGGTCCTACGGGAGAAGGGCGGTATATAAGTTCAATAAATAATAATAATAATTGGCACCTAGCAGATGGTACGCGGCCATCCTAGAAAAGTGGTAGCGGGGAGGGGAATGAGCTGAACCGGGGAGGGGAATGAGCTGAACCGGTGGCAGCACCGCAGAAGCCTGAGCGAGAGATGTCTGGAGCTGCAGGGCTGTCAAGGCTCAGCGGAAGCGCCAGAATCAGCGCCAGGCTCCAGCTGGAGCTAGGCGCTGATCCTGGCACTTCTGCTGAGCCCAGAATAAGCACCGATCAGCTGGAATGTTGCAGCATCTCCAGGGTCTTGTGATTTACATTCAGATGCTTGGCAACTGATTCATATTTATAACAGTCACAGTGTCCCAGGGTCATGTGAAGTGACCAAAACCTGCTGCAACCACCCAGCAGAGGGGGGGAAATAAAAACCAAACACCGCCCCACTCCACCCCTGCTGCCAATCCTCAACAGAAATGCTCACAACAATGATGTTGCCATATCCTAAAAGTGGTACAATGGGTGAAAAGGTTGAAAAGCACTCCTATAAAGCATGGCTATGTTAACACAAGGGACGCGGTGGCTCAGTGGGTTAAGACGCTGAGCTTGTCGACCAGAAGATTGCCAGTTTGGCGGGTCGAATCCCGAGTGCCACGTAGCAGAGTGAGCGCCTGTTACTCGTCCCAGCTTCTGCCAACCTAGCAGTTCGAAAGCACATAAAAATGCAAGTAGAAAAATAGGGACCACTACTGTGGGAAGGTAACAGCGTTCCGTGCGCCTTTGGCGTCCAGTCATGCCGGCCACATGACCACGGAGACGTCCTCGGACAAGCGCTGGCTCTTCGGCTTTGAAACGGAGATGAGCACCGGCCCCTAGAGTCGGAAACGACTAGCACGCATGTGTGGGGGAACCTTTACCTTTACCTTTAAGGAGGGATGCTGACCTATTGTTAATACCCTTCCGAAATAAACTGCAAGTAACATTGCAATTCCTCTCTAAACAATGCAGCTGTGTTGCATTGTTTAGAGATATTTAGGATATGATGTTGCCATATCCTAAAAGTGGTACAATGGGTGAAAAGGTTGAAAAGCACTCCTATAAAGCATGGCTATGTTAACACAACTTGCTTAATCAAACCTGTTACAAACCAAGTAGTTGCACTCAGACAACATTAGTTATTTTGGTGCAGAATTTTTGTGCAGATGCAGTTGTGCTTTGTAAACATAGATCATAGTTCATTTAATTAATCAAAAATTAGTTTATTGTATTAATCTAAAATATGGGTAAAAATCAGTAATCAGGTTAAGATTGTTTTATGAACACAGCTGCATTGTTTAGAGAGGAATTGCAATGTTACTTGCAGTTTATTTCGGAAGGGTATTAACAATAGGTCAGCATCCCTCCTTACCTCCAAGTAAACACATCTTTCATCCGGAGAAGTACACTTGCTCTTGACTCAAGATGCCATAAAGTATGTGGCAATTATAGAAGAAAAGATTTGAATTTGAATTTGAATTTTATTGAATTTATATACCGCCCTTTCCCGTAGGACTCAGATGCCAGTAATTTCTGCCTTAAATATTGGTGTTGATGCTGTTTCATTCAGGCCTTTGCTAAAAACCAAGTGAACAGACTGAATCCCATTGTGTGAATAAAACTGATTCAGAAGCAATCCAATTCTTCTGGTTCCCTGAAAATAAGACCTACCCCAAAAATGAGCCCTAAAGACACCGCCCACTCCATTGCACCTGGTTGCATGAGGTAGGGCAAGGCGCATAGTTAAACATCAAACTAGGACAGAGATGGGGGGGTGGAGCTGCCCCACCACCCCACACCCACTTACCTTAGGACAGTTGCAGCCAGGCCCCCCCAAGCCCCAAAACCTACCTTGCCTTGCAGGCCCACTTCTTCTGCAGTCACTCGCCGCCGCTTGCATGCATTGCCACCAGCCTCCATTTCGCCATCAGAGGCCTTCAGGAAAGGTCTCTGCAGCCAAAAACGAGCTCCGGATTGACATGCGTGGCACCCCCAGCTTCTGTTTCGCTGTCAAAGACCTTCCAGAAAGGCCTCTACAGCTAAGAAATGAGCTCCAGATTGATGCACAGGGTGCCCCCTGGCTTCCATTTTGCCATCAGAGGCCTTCCAGAAAGGCTTCTGATGGTGAAACAGAGGCAATACACGCAAGTGGTCGTGAGCAGTCATCAAAGTGGGCCGCCAAGACGAGGCAGGTGTTGGGGCGTGGGAGGCCTGGTTGCAGCGGTCCTAAGGTAAAAGTGTAAAACATCCCTCCAAAATAAGACCTGTTGCCTCTTTTGGAAGCAAAAAAATATAAGGCCGGGTCTTATTTTTGGGAAAACAATTTTTAAGTCTATCTAAATTAATAGCCACCATAATATAGGTCAGGGGTCCCCAACCTGTAGGCCATGGCGTCTTGGCCACCGGGCCATGTGAGTACTGGGCAGCTAATTTCCTGCCAGCTAATCGTGCTGCATATAAAGGAAAAGGAAAGTAAGAAATCACCCCTTGTCCTGAGATATAGTAAAAGTCAGCTACAGAGGCAGAGCTATGTATGTGGAGAGGCTTTTTGCCAATCAAGGATAGGGCGAATGCAAGGTAACGCAGACTGGAAGAAAAGTCCCTGGACTCTACTACTATGTGCCACAGAGATTCATATCTGCATGTTTAGTCTCCTCCACTCCAAATGCAGCAAGGGGTGGTTACAAAATTGTCAATACCTTATTATTTCACCACCCCTGCTCACAGAGGGATTTTATATGTAATAAGGAATGGTGGCTAAGCACGTCAGATGATTCCTTTTCTTGCTCCAAGAGACTGAATATTGTAACGCTGTTTGCACTCTCCTTCTCTCAAGTGGAGGAAGCCCCCCATTAGCACAAAATGACTTCTCTATATACTCTGCCTTTAAAGACTGGCAGAAGTGAAAATAATTGTGTGTTGGTTTGAAAATGCATTGGCGCTATGAAGCTGTGGAAATGCCCAAAGTTACTGTTCTTAGTAGGTTAAAAGTCCAGGATTTTCAAAGGAAAAAGCCCCTTCTTAAACAGAGCACCACTTGCTCAATCATCCAAAGCTGGACAACCTCTCAAGGAGATTCCTCCATTCACAAATATACAACAACGGTGGTCCGTAAACTACTGATAATGGTAGATTGGTGTGATTCCAAAACAAGGACAGGCATCCATTCTATTTTCTTTCCACTAATGTGCGGCGTTTCCTTCCAGATGGATCTGTGACTCATCCATACCTAAATCATTAATTAGCTCTACCTGTGATTCAGGTTTAATAAATGGCTCAATTATCCTCTAGGGCAGGGGTCTTCAAACTTGGCCCTTTTATGATTTGTGGACTTCAACTCCCAGAATTCCTCAGCCAGAGTGCCTGGCTGAGGAATTCTGGGAGTTGAAGTCCACAAGTCATAAAAGGGCCAAGTTTGAAGACTCCTGCTCTAGGGGTCCTCCCGCCCTTTCTTCTTCAATCTTACTGTCGTTACCAAATAATCCTATAATACACTTATACCCCCTTGCTGCAACTACTAAGAAAAAGCTTTTGCTCAGAAATAAGTTTGTACAAGGCAGAACATCATGAAGCTCAGTTCTGATCACTTAGCCCTTCAGAAACCCAAAGCTGCAATTTTACTCTTTACTATTTTTCTGCTGATAGGGAATGTGAACTATTTCTCTTTTCCACTTAAAACTAAGGAAAACCACACCACTAGTGTTTAAGAAATGGCCAATTTCTCACACCATGATTGGGGGTGAGGATCCAAGGATCACAAAGTTCTGCACGCTTGCTTGAAGGATCTCCTCTTCCTATATCAAACTGCCCATTTGGAGCCAGCAGCAAAAAAGCTGCCTGCTTGAGCTGTGCTGATGGGAAAATGATGTAGATCTGCACTGTTGTAAACCATGACATACTTGCTTAGTTCCTCTCTACTGAACTTTCACATCCCAAAATCTGATCTGTTCTGACAAGATTTTGCCTTGCCAAAGTAATGAATTCTCACCGCTGACTTCATTTTGTTTCCCCTGTGGAAATCAGTGCATAATTTACATTCTTTAACTATTGCTTTTGCTAAATATTTTTGTATTTGTATTAATTTTTCTATTATTTCACTCAGATGCCTCAAGCAACTTGTAGCTGAAAAGTAGAATTAATGTTCCTTAAAGGAATAAATAAAATAATGTTGCAATTTTATGGTTATAATCCTAGTTACTAACCCCATTTTGGAATTTTCATGAATCAAGGAAAGCGGATAATTTCTCTTCAACTTTAGAAACCATAAAGGAAAAATTCTCAATAATGCTTTAACACAACTATTTGATGTATTCTGCAAGTCATACATGGAATTGACTTTGAAGGCCAAGCAAAAATTGTTTCAGAAAGTGTCATGCAAATTATGACTATTGTCTACAACATCTGCCTCCAGATTTGACTCAACTTCCTATATTTTTCCAACAACCATTTGAAGTGTGATACTTATCTAAACAAAGCAGGACATCTCAAGGTCCACCTGCTGTCTTTTCAATATTGTGCAGAAGTCATTCTTCATGCCTCCCCACTGAGTGAGGTTAGGTTGGTGCTAACTGAGAATCAAGTCCTTCTTCCAGTGGCAATCCAGCTTTGCAAATTGCTCTAAAGTATTCTATGTATCTTGAAACAATTGGACTTGTGTGAGTCCACCTGAGTTATTTATTTGATAAGGAGACAAAAAGTATATGCCCTCATAGCTTCAGATTTACAATATATTTTCTAGACTCATTTCAACGAGGGTTCTTCCAGGATATGATAGTGAAATTACTTAGTTTGCTTTGCTAATATTTATTTTAATTCCATTTATATCCCGCCCTTCTCCGAAGACTCAGGGCGGCTTACAAGCTTAGCAGTAGCCTTCATTCTATGTATATGCCTGCTTATTAGGGCTTTCACACACACACCCCAGCGGCATTATTACAAAGTCAGCTTAATTGCCCCCAACTTGGTTGGAAATTAGTTGGGAGAAGTGCAATCCTGCTAGTTGTCTTGAAGCTCTCAGCAATTTTCAATACCATCAATCATGGGATTCCTCTGAGCCATCTAATGAGAATTGGACTTTTAGGGCTATTGTTCTGCAGTGGTTCAAGTCCTTCCAGTTGGGATGTACACAGAAGGCAGGGCCAGTGGACTATTTAGCACCTATATCATTATTCCTTGGGATTATATCTTTGTTTTCTAGGCTATTTAATTACTAAGGAAGGACATTATTATGCTGATGGCACCCAGCTATACTGTTCCCTATTTTTTTAACTCCAAAGAAGCAACTGATAGCCTTGAATGCTTCCTAGTATAAATAATGCTTTAGATGGAAAAATATGAAATTAAATCTAGATAAGCCACCTAGAGTCATTTTGGATAGCAAGATGGGCAACATATAAATTTAATAAATAAATAACTTAAAGGTATTGCTGGTAAGGAAAAAAAACTGGACTCTAGGATTGAGATGAAGCCTTTTCTAGAAAGAATTTCACTCGGTCAGAAGTTTGAAAATACTCCCTAATCCCCAGCTGGCACTAGATTTGTAGGTGATGGCTTCAATAATTTACATAATTACATCTAGTATACCAATTACCACCCTTCTTCCTCCTGACTTTCTTACCCCATCTCTGTTGTGTTCAGAACTTTTCCTCTCTGGTCTGCACTGAAATTGATAAGGGCAAAAAACCTTGATCAGTGTTACCAAAACATCTTTGGATTCCTATTAATTATTATGACTGATATCACTATATTGATATATATTTGAGGGAGAAACTAGAAAATTTCTGAATATTATGTATAAGCTTGTCAGTCAGAAAAGAAAGTAGTGTCAGGTGAGGGAGCTTTGGATGTTGATAGTGATCAATAGCAGTAACACTTAGATTTATATACGGTACCACTTCACAGTGCTTTACAGCCCTCCTCTCTAAGTGCTTTACAGAGTCAGCATATTGCCCCCAACAACCTGGCTTCCTATTTTACTGACCTTGGAAGGACGGAAGGCTGAGTCAATCTTGAGCTGGTCAGAATCGAACTCCTGGAATGAGCAGTGAGTTAGCCTGCAGTACTGCATTCTAACTACTGAGCCACCACAGCTCAAACAGATATTTCAATAAGAACAGAGAATGAAATGTGAGGAAGGTCAGGATTTCCAGGTCTTTACCAAAACAATACATGATACAAGAATGATACAAGAAGTCTATCCACAGATGATTCTAAAAACTTAGGAAGACTGAAATTACATTATGTAATTGGTTAATCATTTTTTAAAAGCATTATTTTTAAAGTTTTTGAAATGGGTTCCCCATATTTCAAGTAATCACAACAGACCTAAAAATCAGAAATACCTTAATGATATCTGGAATTAAACAAAGATCCAGCAATTAAAGAATTAAAGCGGGTGTAGGAAGGAAGCTAATTTAATCAGGAAAAAAACTATAAAAGGCAATAGAATTCATCCCCACACCTCTTACCTTTTCCTTGATTAGCAGTAAGCCAGCAATGCTGACAGACATAACTGATCCAGGCTTTCTTGATATGCAGTTTTAATTACTATTTTAATTACAAATTCTGAACAAATGAAGCTGCTTATACTTTATCAGGCCTATGGTTCATCTAGCACAGTGTTTATTAAAATCTTTTGCTCTCAGGACCCCTTCTCACTTTTGTTGAAAATTATGGAGGATCTCAAAAGAGCTGCTTGTATGGTTTACATTTATAGGTATTTACCATATTAAAAATTAAAATTGATATATTCACTGCTGATACTGCTTCTCATGATTGTTTCATGAGATTTTAATATTGTATTATTTTTCAACATAGGCTGGCAAATAATTTTGATTTTGCACACACTGCAGGAGGGTCTTGGGAGATCCCCAGGGGTCCTAGGGCACCCTTTAAGAAACCTGGTCTAGCTTATTATCTCTTTTAAGTTTATCCAAATGGGTGTCCAGGAATCCTGGGAGATGTAGTCCCAAAAAATCTGCAGGACTTTAGGTTGGTATGGGCTCATCTCTACCCACTGTTCTCAATCTCAGATTTTTTCCCGTCACTAATTGAAACTGTTAGGTACAAAGCAAATATTCTATCACTTAAGGGTGTTCTCTGAGCTTAGTTGTTTTCTTGCAGATGTTTCATTACCCAAGCTGGGATGCTAGCACTGAGGATGTTATCTAGTTTTGGGGAATAAAACATCTGCATGGAAACAACCAAGCTCAGAGAGCACCAGGGACACCTCATTTCAACTCTAAACTACAAATATTCTTTTATTAGTACTCTATCACTTATACCCTACTCACATCTCAAATCTACTTGATCACTCTAATTCAGGGGTGTCAAACTTGCAATGTCACGTGACATGTACAACGTATCATGACTTTTTTTCCATTGCCCGGCAAAGGGGTGGGCGCAGTTTCGGCATGACTAGCAACTGGCCTGTTGGCCAGCAGTTTGACACCTCTGCTCTAATTACTTCCTCATGACAGCTAAGCTATAAAAATAAGTGTCTACAAATCTGAGTCCTGCAACTTCTTCCCCCAAATCCTGGTTCTCACTGTTTCACACTGTTAAGAAGATCCTCACTGGTGAACAAAGCACAGGTAAGTTCTTAGTAAGCAAACCTCCACCAAGCAGCAAAAGTGCAAAGTTCACAAAACAATAAAAATAGCAGATTTTGCATATCTATAATGCAAACTGATTTAGTGAAAATAGATGAAGATATCACTTGAGAAAAGATTTGTTACTACAGTGAGTAACATGAAAATCATTTAGAATTTGCAGCAACAATAGCAACAAGCAGAAATTGCTTGATGCTTAAAATTGCTTCAATTAGTGCAGAATTTGGAAATTAATATTTTAAATTTGTTTCATTTAGTTATGCACTTATACCATTTATAAATCTTGTCATCTTCTTAGTAGGCTACTAGAATAATATGTAATGTACATATCATTAAAATTTTGTACAATACTAAGAAATGGAGAAGCAAAAGAACATTTATCAGGAGGTTTATTATCTTTATAGCCAATATAATCTTCTCAGTCGGAAGTTCCTCAAGTAAAATGCCACTACCGGAAAACTTTTGTCTTGAATACACACCAATTTATTCTTTCCAAATAGCAAAACATAAAACACACCTTCATATAAGAGGTAATAATTTATGAACATATTCAAATGGAAAATAGTCCTTTATTTCAGAATCAAACCATTTTATTTTTATATATTTTTTATCTTTATTTTATTTTATTCTACCCATCTTGTTTCAAGGCAACTTTTTAGGGATTGGTAGGCCAAACTCAGAACTATAAATTATGCCCAGAAGCAAACATTTATTCAAGTACATCAAGCCTGCACAATATATGGACTATAGGCTGCACGTGGCCCACCAAAAAACTTGTATTGGCATTTTTAAAAAATTCAATAAATCTACTGCCCCCCCAACATTGTTTCCCCCCCCCTAAAGAACAGGCTGCTGACTTTACTGACTGCTGCCTCAGAAGACACCTCCACACTTCAATGACATGGTCAGTTCATCACTGCACTGCTCACCTAGCTGATCAGCACACTAACTATTCCTTTGCAGCTGCAATTCTTTTTAATGTATTAATGTGGCCCTTTCCCCTCTACAACTTGTGCAGGCCTGCAGTACATTATATGACTCCCCCAAGGACACCCCTGACAAGATACCTAGATTTTAACTAGTTGTTGTTTCTCAATACTATTCACGAGAAGCTCGATATAGAGATAAGTTGTGTGATGTCACGTGACGTCACAAGTTTGACATGTCTGATTTACACCAACACATATCCATCTACTGTTGCCTCATGGGTTACTTTTTGAACTTCTCAATTTAGTCTGCAACCCTGGAATTCTCAAGTTGCACCCTTATCCAAGTACTAAATGTGTTCAGTTTTCTAATTCTATCAAGATCACGTGTTAGTTGCCACCTGCTACTATAGTATCCCAAACCACAACTGCATTCAGCAAAACCATCTGGAATAGCCATCCCTATCACATTCCAGCGTAGGACCATTCTTAAATTGGGCCTAAATCCAAATAAAAAAATATACAGATTCCACAATTCTTTAAAGATTACATTAGCTGCCTATTTATATTTTGAGTGAATGTAAGATGTCTGGATCAACCTTTAATGCATAAAAATACAAACACTAGAAAGAGAAGAACTTTCCATTCCAACCTGCCTTTTGTCAGCAGCCACACAGATGTTGTCTCCATAGAGGCTGAGGACCTTCGGAGGTGGATCCCTGAGTTTGGGATACTTTTCCTCATGAAAATTGGCTGGCACAGATATTAGGCTCATTCGTCCTTTATCTGATTGTTTCTTATTTGTTTATCCAGAAACCAAAGCAACATAATTGTACTTTCTCTTCCTTTTTTTTAATGAAACCTCTGAGGTAGATAATTGGCCAAAGTCATCTAGTGGTTTCCATGGCTGAGAGTAGACTTGCATCTATTTCTCTCAGGTACTAGTCACCCTTTATATCACATTAGCTTTCTGGCAGCAACCCCAGAGTAAATCCTATTTGTTGAGATTGCTGCATCTCTGATTTCTATTGATGGTGTTTAATACACTGGGATGAACAATAATGTATATAAAAGCAAATATATAAAAAGTTAGGTTGATGACACCCTTCCAATAAATCCTGCTTCTGCCAGCCTCTGTTTCTTTCCTCGAGCTGTCTGAATCATAGCCTCAGCAGCTGTACTTACATGCAGTCTCATAGGCAAACTTGGTGGGATAAAGAGATGGCAACCACAGGGCACACAGTGTAAGAGGTGGTGACTCAACAGCACCAAGGAATGCTACTAGTTCAAGGCCTTACAGCTTTGTGGGCTGGAGTTTAATCTAAAGGACCCTGAACTGTGCCATATTCAGATACTCGCTGGGAATCCCATTTTCATTTAGCTTAGATACACAACACTCTGGGTCAGAACCCCACAATCTGAAGTTCTTACAACAATTTCTTGCAATAGGTTATTTCTATATCTCCTATTTCCACATTTATTTGAGGTTAATTGCTCTACCTGCGACAATGTTCCTCCCATCATGCTCCTCCCTCTTAGTAAATCCTTTCAGCTATAATGCAAACTGACACAAACACATTCTCACAACCACTTCACCACATCTCTGCTCCCACAAGCAGGAACTGAGATTGTTTTATGTTCCTCAAGGGACAAATGTCTAATTGATTCTCACAATCTGCATCCACTGCTTTCAATTTACTGGTGTCATCAGAGGTCAAAGGAGGACAGCTAAGTCAATACATAAATGCAGGCCTTACTCAAGATTTCCTCCATGTTTATACTACATGCTGAATTCCATAACTGGCTCTACTTTGTGCTTATGTCAGCAGTCACAGAGTTGAGACAAATTGCTTACTTCAAACACCCCTATCACCCAACACATACTACTCCGCTGCTTGGTGCACTCATTTTCTTGCAAAGAAAGCACACAGCAGTGCCAACCCCTACATTAGGATAAGCCTAATTATCCTCTTTTGCTAGCCTACAGTTCTCAACTCAATCTGACTGAAACAGATCTTCCTTCACTTTCCTGGTCTGCATGACTGACAATGGAATTTGTGTGGATCACCCTGAAAGCTCAACAGGCAGGTCTTCTCGCTCAACATGGTTGCCCTAAGCATGCTTAGAGGATGTTTGTTTCATCACATTTTCCTTGTCTCTGAAGCATCAAACATGGATATAAAATAATCTTAAGTGCATCATCAACAAATGTGAATTCTCTCTTTCCTCCTATTCTGCACCATTTCCTCTGTAATTCTCAACTAATTAATAGATATGAAAATTAATCACAGCAGAAAATTCCATCCCTAATATTTGGATTAAACAGATGCCAAACATTCAGCACTTCAGTTAGAGCAATATGCAGATGGTGCACATGCTACCTGTGCTATCCAGTTTTGTACAGACAAGTAAATAAATACTGCAACAATTCCCAGTCACAAATTGGCCTCACACAACATATTAAAACATGCTTAATTAAATCCAATTCCTGTATTTATGGAACATTCTAAGCACAAACAAATGAAGCATATTAATGTGATAACATAACCTGCTCAGACAATTGTGGGATTCCCATACTATGCCGAGCCACAGAATACTCTATCCTACTTGGGTTCATGATGTGTGAACCATAATTAACCTAGATAGCCCATAACCTAGATGGCCCATAAGGAGACATATGGGCCATCTAGACATAGGAAAGAGGACCAGCAGTGACCCCAGCCTCCACCTGAAATTTTCTTACCTTGTGAGCATCGACTGCCTCCCGGTCTGCAGAAGGACTGCTGGTGTCAACTGGCCCATTAGATGGCATTGTGGGGAAACTGGGGCAGAGGCGGCTGCTACAGATTTTTGCTTCTGGGGCTTAATTTACAGAAGAATCCAAACTTTACCCCAAACTGAAGAGGGATAATGGGAAAGCAGCCCAAGGCGATAAACCAATGCCCCCCCTCTGTTGATGATTCTGCTCTGGTTTTCCTGCCACCTGCAACAGGAAAAGAGAAAGACGAAGGTGAGGCCCAGGCACACAATACATGCACGGAAAGCCACTTTTGAGGGCCTCTCCCCACTTGCAGGCAATCATTAACAAGCCACAGCCTTGACTCAGCCAAACTGGGCCCCTGGTTCTTCAGCCCATACAGTCTCAGCTCAGCAACAGAAGATACACCCTCCTCTTTCAACTTCCCCCAGGCCAGAAACCTTCCCCCTCCTCTGCAATCCCAACCATACTTCCCTTTCCTTGCACAGCAGCACCTGTTGCTACAGGGAAAGTTACAAATCCAGAACAAGCCTTCTTGTTGCAGCCTCCTCTGGTGAGAACTCTTACAACCTCTTTTGAGGAAAGAAGCTAGTGCCAACATGGTGGGGAAGAAAGGGAAGAGAATAAAACGGGGTGGAACTGCACTCCAACAGAACTTTCATCCTGTGTGGCAGGTACAAGCAGTGGAGCTTTCAGCAAGTCACTCTCCCCAGATCCCCAGCAAGCAAACACAAAAAAAGTCAGTGCACAAGGAGAAGCTAGCTTACCGCAGCACACAAAAGCGGCTCTCAGTTTGAGTCTTGTGGTAACTTTGCTTTTTGCCAAACAAACTAGGCAATAGTCCAGCACCAAAGAGTCAACTATCTTGGGACAAGCCCAAGATTCCATCACACATGGCCACTGGGCAGCCTCTAGACCAGGGGTCAGCAACCTGAAACAGTGAAAGAGCCACTCGGAACCGGTTCCCTCACAAAAGGAAAAACTGGGAGCCGCAAAAAAATGTGTGCACATGCACGTACATGCGTGCATGCGCAGAACAGGGCTTGACTGAAGAGTGGAGCCAAGGCGAGATATGCACCTACCCTGCATATTTGAATTGATTGGTTGAACTTTTTTTAGTCCCACTTTTTTTTTTTGGACTGCACATGGCAGACGACTGGGAGCCGCAGGAGATGGCTGAAAGAGCCGCATGCGGCTCTGGAGCCGCGGGTTGCAGACCTGTGCTCTAGACCCTCTGCAGCACGTTTAGATGCCTCCTGCCTCCTAAGAAAGTTCCCTTACTTTGATTGCCTCTGCTCTAAAACCTTTGCGTATCTAAGACTCATCCTCCCAGGCAATGTGAATCTACAACCTTTTCCCCAACACTTCTGCAGCAAATTATACCAACACCCAGTAATACAGAGATTATACACAGTGCTGGATGAAAATGAAATATGCCATGTATTCCAACCTGTATTCATTGTTGCTCGATACACGTACATCCTATATAAACTATCAAGGAAAGTCCTCCGCTCTGAAATGCCATTGTGTGCAAACAGAACTGTAAGACTCAACATTTAATCAAAGGAAATGTTGAAGCCACACAGGTGGTCCTTGACCTCTGCAGTATTTACCTTTGCCTTCCCAGACTGCTCTTTAGCACATTTTCACCATCTGTCTACCTGACAGTACTATTTATGGGATCTATGAACAGGGGCATCTGTGCTGCATGCTTAGCCGCCAGTTGCCTCTCAGCCAAAGTTGATGATGGGCAGGGAGGAAAGGATGGCACCTTATTACAAGAAAGAGAACAACACTAGCCAAGATTTTTTCCCAGCCAAAGGATTTATCTCTTCCTTCTAGGAGTCCATTTTAGTGGCATCTGAAACGTGCTTTCTCTAAAACACATACACACTAATATGCCCATCTATGTGCAAACACACATAGAATGTTGGTATTTTCTAGGATTCCTTGCATATTTTGCTCTTTCCTCCACATTCTTATTCCATGCAAAAAAAACAGCGTGGTTCCCTTGCAACAATTTCTTGTTATTATCACATTTTATTAATTTTTATCAAAATATAAGATACAAAGGAAAATAAAAAGTAACAGAAACTTAGGGGAAGGAAAAAGGAAAAAAGAAAAAAAAATGTGGGTCGAGAAGGGAAAAAGAAAAAAAGGCACTGACTTCAAACTCTTGGGCACAGTAGAAGATACTAACATTACAACCTCAACTTTTTACTTCTATACGATAGTATATACTAGCCATTTCTATTAACAACAAACCTATCTAATCAATAAGAAGAAAGCCAAAATTTCCTTTTCCTATAAAATTTATAGGACTTTTATATAGAAATTCTACAATTTCTATAAATACAGTCTATATGCCCTCCATCCACCAAGCCATAGAAGGACCAAGGCTACCAAAGATGCAGCCGAGGCTACTGTACTGCTGCAGTAGGAGGAGCGGTTAAGTCCCTCTATGCTACAGGAAAGGTCCAAAGAGAATAATCATTTAGTCATCTACTGTTTTGAAGATAAAACACCTTTTCTCCAAAACAGGCGTACACAAACAAGCAGCCCCTATCTGCTCTGGAGGAGCTACTGTACCATTTCCCCTCCCTCAGCCCAATTGCCATCATAGTGAAAGTGCACAGATTTCCCCCCTGGAAAAAGCAGCAGAGCTGTGTACTGATCTCTACCCAACAAGAGATGCTAAAAATAATCAGGCACAAATCAATCCTGTAAAAAAAAAAAGGGAAGGTGGACAGAAGAGGTCAGGTCCACCCAGAAACTCTTCGCAGAGAACCCTTCTGTGGGCCCTGCTGCCAACCACCCATTAGCAAGAAAGGAGATGCTTGCTACCCCCTCCTATAGCTTGTCTTTCAAGTAGCACTGGAGCCGATAGCAAGCCTCAGAATCTTACCACACTTCTTTCCCTTCTGGACTGCTCTGCTCCTGGCTGTCTGCAGTGCGGTATTCTTCCAGAATCTACTAACAGTTCTGTCAAAGCCCCCTCTTGACTAGCCATGGTCTCCTTCCCACTCCTGCTCACTCACCAGAACCCACTCACCAGAGCCCGCATAAGAGGAGGGGCTGTTGCCCAGACAGCTCAGCTTAGTAAGCTGGGAGTAGGGAAGGGCTCCTTCACTGCACGACTTGCTCCCACACAGAAGATACTTTGCCAATCACTTCAAAGCAGCCTCTAAGGACATGGAAGGGACATGCAGGAGGAGCATGCCCAGCTGTTCTAGCTGCAGAGGCTGCACAAGGGTATTTATTTTTATCGGCCACATGGAAAGGAGAAAGTGCTTGACAGGCCTCTGCACCTGCTAGCTCTCCCCCAACTGCCCTCTGGTAGCCAACTAATGCAGAGAGGCTCAAAATCAAAGCAACTGATAATTCAGGTGACATTAGGAGAGCCTGCTAAGAATTTTAGCCATTGAATACAGAACAAGTGCCATGTTTAGTACTTCAAAGAGTTTGTTTCATATATAGACAGGGCATTTTTGTCATAGAATGCTCAGAACGGAGTTCCGGCACCTTTTTTGGATGGAACCTTGTAGGGTAGGCAAGGCGGGTTGTATGACATGTGTGAGTTCCGGCACCTTTTTCTTTTACAAAAAAAGCACTGTATACAGAAATGCCTTCTCATAGGTAAGCCAGCCTACTCAATGGTGTACTGTGGTGGGAAAGTGCAGAAGAATGCAGCTTTGGGATATGTTCAGTGCATGAATGACTGTGATTGTAGATTGAAATCATGTACCTGCTCCTTCCATTCAATGAATTAATAATAGCATTTTCACAGTCTATTATTGTTTGCAACTGAATAGAACCACGGAAGTCAGAAAGTGAGGAAAATGTTCAAGCAAAGAGACATTATCTTCTTCTGCAATGATCATGCTATTATACACTGATGTTTCAATGAAAAAGTTGCTATGCAAGGATACTTGCTTTTATGATTTAAAGGAAACAGTTTTATTTCAGCTGGTTAAAAATCCTTTCTGTAAATGCAATCTATTTTATAAATCGAATAAGGCTTACCCCGGAAAGTATGCATTAAACTGAAGCCATTCTTATTATACTTCTAACAAGTGAAGTATATATTACAGCTGTTTGGCTTGAGTTATAGTGTTATTGTTAATTATTGTTATTACGGGCATAATGGTTTAATTACTTTTTAATTTTTGTATTCTGTTTTTTATTATGTATTGCCCTGTTCACCGCCCTGAGTCCTTTGGGAGAAGGGCGGTATACAAATTAAATTATTAAATTATTAAACTGTTATTGTGCATTTACAGGTATGGGCATGCTTAAATCCACAGCACAATGTCAGAATAAGCTCCTGCACTTGGTAGATTGCTTAGTCTAAAACAGCAAGGCAAAATGGATCCTAGGATAGGCAATCCCCCACTCATACACATCCCCCAGTTGGATCCAGCACCCTTACTGGAAACATGAAACATTAGGATTTTGAGGGCACTGTAGGAGAATCAATGGTGGCAAAAAATAAAAACACATCTGGTAGCATCTTTTCTGGCTAACAAATGTTATTAAAATGCATTAGATCATCAAATGCATAGAGTTGCTGCTCACAAACAGCAACTTATTTATTAAGCCTCTTAATAAAAGCTCTAAGTTGGAAAAAGTGCTACCAGAGGTTCTTGAGGTAATGCCTGAAAACAAAACAGCACAAGATCCCCTCTTAAGTCACCCAATGGCTATACAAAGGAGCAAAAAATAGAGGCACCAGCAGTCCATAGCAAGAAACAAATTAAAAACCTTGTGTGATGCAACTTTGGCATTGGAGCAAGCATGATTTCAATCCTGCTGAGCAGACAAGACAGGTTCAAACAGGGGCCAACTCTTTATCACTTCCCTTCAGCACTGAAAATTTGGGAGAAGCCCTGATCTAAAGATTCCTTTTAGCTATGGTGTCACACTTTGTCTTTTCAAACTCCATTCTCTTTTTAAACCCATCACACCCAGTGCGTAACACATTATATGGCAGTGTAGAATATATTGTTAACTATATAAAGGGTGAAGAAATACTCCTTCCTTTGCCACAATAAGCATTCAACCCAAGGCACCTTTCCCAAATTATCTAGTGCAGCTACATATCTTCAACCAGTCTTGATTTTATGGTCTCCTGATGTGTATCCAGTAACAAATAGTTTGTCAAGGCACAAATGGACCCAGAATATGTGCAGCTGTGCTAATCCATCTCCACAAGCAGGCCTGTGCACCAGGAACACCAAGATAGGCCCTTTTTAAAATCAATTTCTGATAGGAATACACATACAAATGTTCAGGTTGTGGTTGGCATTTAATTCCTTCAGCTTTCTGTATTGGCAATGGTTTAACAACTAGGATGGGTTTAAAAATATTTGGGGGAGAAAAATGTTATTGTTCAGCTTTCATCAATATAATCAGTAAGCTCCCTATGACAGCATTTGGTTAAACATTTTGAAAACTTTATGTTCCATATGCTTTGCATTCCATATGCTATTCTTACTTTTGTTCTTTTTACCATTTGAGCTAGTTTTAAAATATTGTTATTTTGGTCTGTTTCTTGATCTCCCTTTCAAGGAAACAGGATATGAAAATTTTATCCTAATAGATGGGGAGATATGCAGAAAAATATGGAAGAAATGAAATCACAGTTGAAAAGCCAAGATATGCCAGAAGTCCAGGGCCACATCTTCTATAGCCACACACTCTTGTAGCCTTTTGTTTCCTTCACCATCTCACCCCTCTTTCAAATTTTAGAATAACAAAGAGGATTTAAATCACCTTATTAAATGCTACATATGCTATATCCATCACATTTTACTGTAGGGTCCGTGACAAAATCCACGCTATCCAGTATATGCCCAATCTGAATCCTGTGTGCTCAACAGGTCATTACTTGTTAGGCTTTCAAAAGTCACTCATGGGGTAGATTTATTCCAGGCCTAGCCAATGGTACTGCCCACACTGGTAAACAAACATCTCCACACAGGCCATTTGGGGAGAAGAGCTTTAGTTTTATTTTTCAAATTTAGAAACTACCCATCTCCCTCTAAGTAGGAGGACTCCACAGGTTGCAGAAGTACATTGGTCTCTAAAGGATGTTTATGTACTCCTTAATTAAGCCCAATAGGATTTGAGCATGTTGCATCCCCTGGGAACCTGAGCTGAATGTTATTTAAAAAAAGAAAAAAAATACACGATAGCAGCAGCAACATATATATATGGATGGAAAAAGCAACATATATATATGGATGGAAACATGGAAGCTTCTTTTTGCATATATATGTATGTATGTATGTATGTATGTATGTATATATATATATGTGTGTGTGTGTGTGTGTGTGTGTGTGTGTGTGTGTGTGTGTGTGTGTGTGCAAAAAGAAGCTGCAGTTGTACCTGGCAGCTTGATTTACCAAATTGCCTCTGGACCACATGGGGGGGGCACAGAAGTGTATCCAATCTCTTTAATAAAATAATACCAAAGAAAGGGAGGGGGGGGTGAGGAAGAAAATGTCCTCAAGCCCACAACCCCTGGGAAGGGTCTGAACCATAGCGAAAAAGCCATAAAGTTAGTAATTCTCTTCTTGTTCAGGGTTTCAAAGAGAAGGAAAGGGTGTTTTTTTTTCCTGTCCTCCAGAAACTGTCACTTATCACACACTATATCAAAAAGCACTTCTATCCTTGAAGATGACAGGTTGCAGAAAATGTGAACCAGTGAGCACTATAAAAGCTGCAGCAAAACTTTACAGGACAGCAGGGAAGTAAAAAGCTCACAGGAATGAAGGCAAATATACCTGTCCCAGGATAATGTTGCAGGGTGGCCCAGAATGGTTAGAGAGAAGTTCCCTGAGGATGGGCTCCAGCACGAGTCCAAAACCTCAGAAGACTAAACCTCTGGTCCAGGTGACCAACCCAGGTGGGATCCTGCTAAAAAGGTTTTCTTTCCCTTCTCCATCCAATTTCCCCTCCCTACAGTTGCTGTTCCTATTGGAGGATACAGCTACATCATGACTGTGTGGTCTTTTTTATATGCAAAGGAAATGAGTGGGCATCAATTCCACATTTCTGCAATTAGAGTGATCAATTAGATATAAGATGCTCTTGAAAAGAACTTCATTTTGAGAAGCCGGAATCAACTGCCACTTGTTTTCAAACTCAAGATGTAAATTTATTTCCAGATGTAAAACTCTGTAGGATAAGTATGTCTCTCAGAGGAAGCCAGGAACCATGGCTCCTTTAGCTCCACTCAGAAGCAAAACAGCATGAGGACAAGACAATGGGGAGCAAGGGCCCTGTGGACCATTGCAAGAAATAGACATGCCCCCTTTATGGGAGGCAAGATATAGACTTCACATGGCCAAATAACAAATTTGTGGAACTTCTTCTCATGAAAGTTGCTAGTGGTAAGCATGGACAAGCGCTAGACAAATGTAAAGGATTAAAAGCAGAACCAACTCACTTCACCTAATTCATCCATAAGACAGTCCATGTACAGTTGTTATCTGTACAGACGATCCATTGAGAAGCCCATCCCAGTTCATCCCCTTTTCACCCCAGCATATGCTGAGGATCACAAAATCATTCGGAGGAAGAGCAGGGATAACTTTGAGGATTGAGAACAAGAATAGATTGACTTATGCCGCAAGAGGGTGACTCACAACTCAACAAAAGGAAGCCCACTCAAATGTCTGGCTTGCCAGTTACAGAATAGAAAAACTGGTGCAGAGAACAGGTAAAACAAAGCGGAAGTGACTCTCGTACAGCGTATCATGTGCTGTGAAAAGCCACTGCCTGTGTTTTAAAAGATGACCCATTATTGCAGCTGAGTCTTTCTTTCCCCTCCTGCTTTCATGAGTCAGAGATGAATATCTCCCACTGAGAAGCAGAATATAGAGAGCTCCCATAGGACGATGCAGCAATTCAGAGGAAGCACTTGAGTCATATACCCTCTTCTGCAGGCAGCATACTCTGCTAATAAGGATTAAGAAAATTCTATCAGTGGAGCTTCCAGCTCAATCCTTCTATGGGTAGTCTTGTTGAACCCAAGGGGCATCGTTACCTCCAACGTTCTGAGTATGAGACTTGCACAAGGCAAGACCAGTATGAAACGGAGGTAGTGTCACAAGTCTCTGGGATGGGTAGACACAACCATCCTGCTATCACTCCTGATATATACTGTATCTGTAATAAATTTATAGTTACAAGCAATTAAAAATGTTGACCCTGTCCTGCAAAATGAATTTGATTAACTGCAATTATCTGTCATCCACTACTCAGTCAAGCATTCCAAAGGCTGTATGTCCCCTTCAGGTACAAAAAAGCATACCTTTGCAATGTTGTTCCCTCTCACCAAGACAGACAATACCCATCCAAATTAGTAGAGTACCCCCCCAAGAATAAAAAGGCAGGCACAGTGCCCTGGAGATGTAACAACACATTGGGTGGGTGGCAGAAAAAAGAGCCTGGCAGAGACAAAGGGTAGCAAGTTGGGCATATTGCAGCAAGCTACTTTTTTGTCAAAACAATAAAATGTGCATTGTGATATCACACAAGATCTGTCCTATTACATGTTCGTACTCAATACTGCAATACAAGTAAAAAAGGAATGGGGTTTGTGTTGCTGTGTTGCAACACACATTTCATTGTTTGCCTCTATGTGGATGCCCATGGCAGCACGTCATGGTCATGTTACTCTAGGATTTAGCATGATACACACCATACTTTTAGGAAGTGGTGAAGTCAAGATACTTTTTCATAGCCAAACATTCCCTAGAAGCACTTGCTCCCAAGTACTGAAGAACAACAATGGTAATTGTAACTATACAATTTCTGAGGAAAACTTATAAAGACACAGGATTTTTGTTCATTGTTACATTGTTTTATGATTATTTTATTCACTGGTATTGTACATCACCCTGAATTGCTTAAGATGGGCAGTCATATCAAACAAACAAACAAAGTCTTTCCAAACCTTTTAGGAAGATGCTTGAGAATGTATAAGCCTCTCTTTGTCTCCCTTCATTAATTTCCATCATATAACTGATTTCATGTAGGAAAAAGGAGTTTTCCTACTGCAGTTTCCAAAAGGGAACATCCGGCACTCCAAATAACAATGAGGGTCAAGGCATTTCTGAAGCAAACAAGCTTACTAACGGTACAGTCAAGGATTTCAATGTATACACTGAGCAAACTTTATATAACCTCATAATTCCAAAATCAAATTAAATCCAAGATCAAATACTTCATCAAATATAAAGTACAGACAGCATAATTTTGTTCTCTGCCCACTTGCGTGATGTAATGTTCTTGTCTCCATTTTAAATAATGTTGTGTATAAACATTTATTGAGTTTGTTATTCTCTCATAAGAAAGTACTATTATGATCAAGAAATTATATTAGAATTGCAGGATAAAAAATTTAAATGGGAATTAAATGACTAAGAAACTAGATAGTAACTCATATCCAGATGTTAACTTGCCCTAAAATCTGTGCAAATCAAGTTTCAGTTGGAGTACTGTATGTTCATTTCCCCTTAAGCAATGTGACCGTAAGATTAATCTTAATTATCAGACCAAATTTGCTGCAAGCAGATGTTTACATCAGATTTTTAGATTTTGTTAGAGTTGATGCCAAACTGTACTCTGTCCTCAGCACAATTTTTTTATTTGGAAGTAAAGAAAAAACAATCTGAAAGAATAAATGCCCTCTCCGTGACATCATTAAATGTAGAAATTTAAAGGCCTCACTAGGACTGACATGATAACTGCAAACATCCTTTGATCTCTGAGTCAATTTTCTTGCTCTGTACTGCTCAACTTCAGTTCCAATAGAAGAGAACATCTGTAGTGAAGGGTAGTGAATTATGGACTTCTTGGTGCTTTCTGAGCTTGGTTGTTTGTTTGCAACATTTCATTACCCGACTAGGTAACATCATCTCTTTTGCAACTTCAGCCCAAAATACCGCCAGAATCTTTTCTCAAGGGCGACTGCTCTCGATGGGAAGACGTCAGAGCCAGAGCAGGGCAAACAACTTCCTTGTCACAAGTGGAAAGGTCAGGAGGGCTATGCTCTGGTCATAGCCTGTCTGACCGCTGCCTATTTGGGGCTGAGAAAACACTCTGTAGAGGTTTGTGAAAATACTCTCCCCCCAACACATACACACACACACACACACACACACACAGGCACACATAGATCTCAGATGTAATCTATTTTGAGTGAACTTCACAGTAAAAATAACCAAGCAGGCAATGCCTGTAAGGGTGAAAGGCACAGATTGTTCACGACACTGGAGAATTCTGCATGTTCTCCCATGAAAAGGCTGGCATCCCTGGGGGCTTCAAATGATAATCATTACAAGCCACCGGAAGAAGACAGAAAAGTGGCTTTCGCCCTCCAAGTTTGCAAGGCAGAACTGAAATGTAGCAGTTGGCCAAGTTTCTAAATGCAAACATTCCTTTTGTATATCTCTTCCCCCCCCTTCCCCCACTCCCGTGTCATGACAATCAAATTCGTTTCCCTCTGAAACACGAAGAAATTTAGAGATTATCTAACCAAGAGGCAGCCTCACCCCAGAATCTAATCCTGCTTTCCTGAAGGGATGGAGATGAAAAGCCCCTCTCCCAATTCTTCACCAGAGTTATTCTAGACAAGCCACATCATTTATCCCCTCAAATGTTTTTAGACATCTAATTGGAAGGAAAAAAGACTCCTGCAAGGATGTTTCCAGCTGACCCAGCATGTGAGGGGTTATTGAGTACATTCCCCATCTTTAAAAGCTCACAAAAGCTTGGTCCCCTCTCCCCTTATTGTCTGGACCTTTCAAAAGCGCTGGGCCTGAAGAATTGGCTTTAAGGTTTCTAGCAATAAACTACCCTCATTCCAAAACTAGAAAGGAAGGAAGCTCAAGATAGGTAGGAAGAGATGATAGGGCACAGACCTTTCCCAGTCACATCAGGCCTGGCAAAACAGTCAGCAGGCAGCAAACTGGGGGGTTTCCACAAGGAACAGGAATAGGTCTGTGTACAACCTGCTGGTATCAAAAAAAATCACAAATAGCATATATAAAGCAAGAAACGCTATTTCACTCTGTGCATGGAGCAAACATGTGCTTTAGAAGTTGGCCAGGCCATTCTAGATGAAGCATAATCCAGCCAAAGCAAAATCCAGATAATTTAGACTGATCCATCTTTTCTTTCCCCACAACTGCCTCCCATTTTGGAACGGCTCTACCAGAACAACATGGTCTGGATCCATGCACTAACCAAAGAGACATGCTCTAGCTCTATGCACAGAAGAAGCATGTGTGCTATAATCTGTGTATAGACCTACCTATACTGCTTGATCCATGCATAGAACCATACGTAACATCCATTATGCTATTCTGTTTCAGAGTAAGCAATATATAGACTGCGAAAAGAGAATAAAGTAAACCCAAAGAAATAAAAGCATAAGAAAAAAGGAAATGTAGCTAAACCTAGCTATCATTCACTGTATCTTTTCATATATTTTTGAACTTGAAAGCCATTCTTGCTTCCACCACATATATACATCACTTCATACTCTTTGTTGTTCTTTAAATTTGGTACTTCTTTCTTTTTCTTTTTCCTTTCTCTCCTTTCTTTTTTTTCTCAGAATCTCACCAATTTCATGTAACTACAGCTTTTTCAGTCTTCCACTTTATTTTGACACTCTTTATTTCCTCCAATGTTTCACAATATGATCCCGTCATTCTCTTTAATGGTCAAACTGTCTGTGTATTTTTTTTTTGTATTCAATTCAAACAGCATCCACATATTCATGACTTTACCTCTTCTTGTTTCACCATACATTATTTAATGTTTATGTTTTTCCTGATGTTCATTTTAACTTCCAAATAACCAAGTAGGCATAAGCACATTCTAATATTTAGTCATTTCCATTTCTTTTGTCAAATTTCATTCCTAACCACATTGTTGTTAGTTGCGAAGTCGTGTCCGACCCATCGCGACCCTATGGACAACGTTCCTCCAGGCCTTCCTGTCCTCTTCCACCTTCTGGAGTCCATTTAAGCTCACGCCTACTGCTTCAGTGACTCCATCCAGCCACCTGATTCTCTGTCGTCCCCTTCTTCTATTGCCCTCAATCTTTCCCAGCATTAGGCTCTTCTCCAGTGAGTCCTTCCTTCTCATTAGGTGGCCAAAGTATTTGAGTTTTAGCTTCAGGATCTGGCCTTCTAAAGAGCAGTCAGGGTTGATCTCCTCTAGGACTGACCGGTTTGATCGCCTTGCAATCCAAGGGACTTGCAGGAGTCTTCTCCAGCACCAGAGTTCAAAGGCCTCAATTCTTTGGCGCTCAGCCTTTTTTATGGTCCAACCACATTACTTTTCCCTAAATTTGCACATGTGAATAATACACATAAATTCATCCATTTTTTCCTCATCTATATATAACTTGCAATCATTCACTCCTTTTTTCTTGTCAAACACAACCACCTTGGTCTCCGATATATTAATTTTAGATCCACTATCCTCATTGCATCCTACAATCTATCCAATATTCTCTGTGAATCGGGTTTACTGATTCTCAATCAATGGAGTGACATTATCTGCATCCTTTCACATTCACAAACAACACACCCCTAGAGTAACCCACAAATATTCCTTAGTTGGATGTGCTTTTTTTAGACTTTTTTGCCCACTAATTTCCAAAACAATTTGTAAACTTTTCATCAAATGATTGTTTTGCTTCTTTTAATTTTGACTCTTAATTGCTCTCTTAATAATTTTTTCTCTCATCCTCATTTTCACAATAATAGTCTCTTACATTCATTTTTTCCTCATCCACAGTCTCTTTTACTTCATCTTTGCACCCAGCATACTTTTTCACATTTTCCATCAGTGTAACTCCACACATTTATGTGGCTTGCTGTAATATAACTATTTTCATTCTGTAAGAGGCAGCTTCTCCATCTACTTTTCATTCATTTTATTTGAAAATTAAGCTATCTCCTACTACTTTTTATATAGGACTCATACTTTTTTCCTAAAGTCCCACTTTCCACTTTTTTTCTTCCATGCCCATTTTCCCCCAATATCCGCTGCTGAACACTACCAATATGTCCTCTACACAAAACTCATCATTCTTGCATCCTTCAGTAATTCTCTCAGTTATTCATCATACACAATCTAATACATCATACTTTTAGATTTATGTTCATTCCTTTGCCATGTGTGTACATGAATAGATTTATGCTTACACTATAAGCATATATTCACCAGTCACCATTCTCAGGTTGATAAATAGTCAAATCATTTTTCTGTACTGTCTCATCTCACTCTCACCCATCCATTCATATCACCTAACAGAATCATATTTTCTCCTGAACTGCTTTCATTCAGAAACTCATCTCTAACTCTTCCATTATCACCATTCACTGGAGTGTAACAGGTATACGCAATCTATGAATTCTTGCTTTCAAATAAACTACAACTTAATCACACCGATTCATATTTTATGACTTATGTTAACCCAGTCATAATTCAGCCCACTTTCATTTCTCTGCATGAATCATCCACTCCAGTCCACAAGATGATCACCTTCATTCAGATTTTATTTATGTATGATATTCTCCCCATTGTTAGTTTCATTGACATATAATTTGTTTTCCTTTTGTTTCATTCGTTCTTTCATACCGCTTAACATTTACTGTTCTTACACTTCAAGCTGCAATTTTCCATATGCCATGATCATCATTTGAGGGACCCTGTTGACCAAAGCCATGTTATATATTAGGCCAATTAGCTTTGGTCAATTGAGGTCTTCACATAATGCTGTTTAACTAGGTTATACCGGCCTTAGTCTTACCTGTGCCACATACAACAACCTTTTTTAATGGTAAAGAGTGCCAGTTAGTTTTGATACATTTTGGCCAGTGCAAGTTACCAGAGCCCAGTATTACTCCAAACATGCTCATGGTATTCTATGCAAAATAAGATATCTAATCTAAAGACTAACTTGCAAGCCACCATTTTGTTGCCCACATCCACCAACTTGGGAGTATTGCAGTGTAGTGCCATATCTGCAGAAAAGTTTGTTAAATATCTAAAAACAGTGGCAAAAATGGACACTTGAGCATCAAATGTGTTCAACTGATGGGAATGCTAGAAAATGAGCATGCAGTGTTGGCTTCGCTCTGAGCCCTCCAGCTGCTCCTGGTGGGACAGACACCCCCCCCCAAGCCCAGCTCTTCACTATGGAGAGGTAATGTGGTTTGCCAAATCATCACAACAAAAGAAACATAATGTGGGCGAGGGGCAATAGGGTCTCCTCTCTGGAACTAATCACAATCGAGTTGAAGGGGAGATGATTGCACCATCAGAAATCAAGTAAAGTGAACTTAGAAGGAGCAACAGTTCAGGATCTCCTCCCCGCAGTTGGGCTTCAGCCATATTTTCCCCAAAGAGTGACAAACTCTAAACCAGCGTTTCCCAACCTTAGGAACTTGAAGATGCGTGGACTTCAACTCCCAGAATTCCCCAGCCAGCATAGCTGGCTGGGGAATTCTGGGAGTTGAAGTCCACGCATCTTCAAGTTCCTAAGGTTGGGAAACGCTGCTCTAAACAACCCTCCCACTTGATGATAAAGATGCAGCACATCCCCCTGCACCAGCTCCTTTGCGGTATTCCTTCCTTTACCCTTCTTTTACTCTTTTCTATACCAGGCCCCGATTCAACGGGTGGCCAGCTAGCGCAGGGCAGACCACGGAACTGAAGCCCCCCCCCCCACTCACTCAGCCTGGAAGGGAGGAGGAGACATCCGCGGAGGGAGGAGGAGCCAGGAGCCTGGCATCGTGCCAGTCTGAAGCTACGAAGCACGCAAGGAAAGGAGGGGGACTGGCAGTGGCAGACATGGAAAACCGGAGGGAGGGGGCGCTGCGCGCGCGGGGGGGGGGGAAAACACACCCAGGAGGCCCCTGCCCACCTCACGTATCTGTTCTACTCCTAGGGGAAAAATTGAGCCCGGCAGAGAACCCCACCCCCCTCGGCTTGCCCTTCACCGGCAACACTGCAAAGCTTTCAAGGACACAGCTGCGCCCTCCCCCCCCCCCGCACAGAACAGTGACAGCCAGCGCCTCCCCCCGCCTCCGAATTTGCACCAAGCAACGAAGCCTCCCGCACTGGACAGGCCGCTCAACCGGGGGTGGGGGTTGAATGCAAAATGTCTGGAAAACAAGCGCCTGATCTCTGTGAATCATCCCCCCCCCATTGTACAAACGGGAGTGGGGGAGAGACTTAAGCCAACGAAGGGTAGCAGAAGAGGCTGGATAATTGCACTAGCCTCCGCCCTCTCCCGTGCCCGGTCCCAGCTACAGGTGTGCGCGCGGAAAAGCGAGGAGCAGGGCGATGCCCCCAACGCCCAGCCGTGCCCTGCAGCCTCCGGAGAATCCCTCCCGCACGCCCCATAAAATCCCTCCTTGCCTGTGTGCCGCTTCCCTAAAATCTTATCCCGATAGCGCAACGCTTCCCTTCGCGCAGGGATTAACGGGGGGGATGACACCGGGGCCCCCTTCGGTCATGCCAGGCTGCCATTTTTGCCGCTTCGCCCTCCTCCGTTCGCAAGAGAGCGCAAAAGCATTCCGCTTTGCAGGAGAATTTCCTACAGGGGAGGGGGGAATGGAAAACCCCGACAGCTTCCCCCACCCCAATCTTTGCGCGTGTCTCTTTTGTGCTTGCAAAACCCGATGCATCTTTGCAAAATAAATAAATAATAACGCTGTAAGCCCGCTCGGATAAGACACGTCTGCAAAAAAAAAATGAAAAATAATAATAAAACCTCCCCCCCACGCGCACATATATTTACCGACACACACACACACACACACACACACGCATGCATGCATACACACAAGCAAACATTGCAAAGCCTGCCTGCACAAACGCGCTTGGGGGCAGCGCAGCCGCGCTCTTCCCCCCACGCCAAGCCGCTTTCCTCTCCCCCTCCTTAAGGTACGTGAAGTTCAAGTTCGCTGAGATCCAGGGGTGGGGGAGCATTTAAGGCTGGGCCAATCCTAGCGGGGGAGGGGTCAGCCCCTGTCATCTCTCTCCCTCCGCTTTTCCTGATCAGGTGCCAAGAGTGAGTCCCTCAAACTTGAAGGGGGGGGGGGGAGGGAGAGGAACTGAAGCCATGCCAGCAGCCCCCCCAGTTCAGAAAGGAGAGCCTGAAATGTCTGTGCATGGAAGGAAATGCAACAAGCGCCCGGTAGGGGAGGACTGCTGCAGCAATTTTGGCATGCCTGTAAAATACAAGCGGCCGGGGGGGGGGGGGGAAAGAACATCCGCCAGCCTCTTTGCACCAGCCTCTCAAGTCAAAGCAGATTACCCTCCCCAGGGCGGAAATACAGGAAGGTTTGGCCCTGGCATGATGACCCTCCGTACAAAGTGTCATCTGCACCCCCGGCCTGTTCGGGGTTTTACCTTGAACCCCGGCGTTCCTCCTGCAGCTGCTGTTTCCTTCCCGAGAGGGGGGGATCCTCCTCCTCCTCCTCCTCCTTCCGCGCTCCTTGCCTTGCCCAGCCTGTGGAGGAGGCCTCGCCCGCCGTCTCCACTGCAGCAAGAATCGGATCCGACCGGCTCGGATCGGACGCACTCGGCCCGCAGGGCCACTGGAGAACGAGAGAGGGAGCTCGGGAGTACCCGCTGCGAGACAGGCAGATAGGCCAGCCAAAGCTGGTCGGCCCGGTCCTAGCGCTAGCAAGGCTCTCTGGTTTACCCTGCTGCCAAAGAATGTGCTGAGGCCCTCAGCGAAGCTCTGGTGCCTACGAGGCAGTTTCTTTCGTTGCTCCGAGACTCGCCACCAGTTGCTGCGTATCTTTAAGGGCTGTGTACAGATAAACGAGTTCTAACTGACTGATGGGCAAGGGAGGGTTGTCATCCCAGCACAGGTAACCAAAAGAATTGCTCATAAATAAAATCTTTTGAAAAAAAGAGCTTTCCTTTCATCCGGATCTATCGCCTTTTGTGGTTAGTCTGTTGTTGTAAAGCTGTCAAACACACACTTGAAATTAGGGGAAATATCACCTTTTGGTTACTAATTGATTACCATTTGTTTCTGAGAAACACCCCAATGGATACCAGCCCTTTCCTACTGATCACAGTTCATTGGAAATGCGAATTGAGATCTGAGTTTAGCTGTTCATTTTGTTTGCTTTGCATGCATCAAATATGGCAATTTTTGTTACCAGAGATAATTGGTGCAACAAAATGCTTAAATAATTGCCTAGGCCTGGGCAGATTTAAGATCAGTTCCATCCTCACTGGGTAACCTTGGCCCAGGCAGTTCTCAGCCCAATCTACCTCACAGGATTGTTGTGGAAAAAGCCACGTATTCACTACTTTTGCTGCTAGAAAAAAGGAAGATGTTAGGCAAATAATTGAGAATGCCTCTTCCACACACCTACATAGCATAAATACAATTTGTTGTCACAAACCAGGAATGTATACCTGAAGAGTAAGAATTTTACAGGATATTATGCCATATTGTATTTAGTTGGTTTGTAGCCCTTACAATGTGACTCTAGCTATTATGAGTTTTAATTATGCTCTGTGGGTTGATATGTTCTTGAATCCAGTCAATGGTATTTATGTCATGTTGCAGCAAACCACCATAGCTTGGCATGACAAGTAAACATAGTATCTGGATGTCTCTTCTTTCATCATGCTCACCCTGTGAGGTGATCACATCTTTTAAGCATTCACAGTTCCAAGGAGTTTGGAGGGTGCAAGGTGAAGAGAAGCTTCCATGGATGACCCTACCAAGAGGGAGCTTCCTATTCTATTCTTGCTCATCACAAAAGTGTCATCCCCTTCAGTTACTTGTGATAAAAGTCTTTGCAGGAAGCTAATGAACACAGCAAGATTGTTAGACCTGAGAGTCTGAGCTTCATTCATTTCTTTATATTTTTAATTATATAAATTTAAATGGCTATCCACTTTACTATACAACTGGGCAGCTAACAAGAATTCCAATACAATATAAACTTGTCAGGCTTGAAGAATCAGATCCACACATGAAGAGTTTAAACTAGCTATTTGTTGTTCTATTGCCTGATTCACTAGACTCTTCTCAGACCGGCAGTTTTTTCCCCATATGGCTCAATGTCATTCAAGGGGAGGGGGTTTTTACTCTGCCCTCTTGTGCCTATATAATGATTCCAGACTAATCCCCTGCTTGACCTCTCCTCCTCACCGGAACGATCTCCCTCCAACATAAATATTTGTATTTTTTTAAAAAGTAAACACTTTTCAACCAACTAACACAAAATAGCTTCTGAATGTACCAGTAGTATGGGCTCAATTACTATCTTGCCCCCCCCCCAGGGAAAACAGCCAAGATTATTAGGCTTTCCAGAAGGTGAGCTGAGTTGGGGCCAGCCGAACCTTGAACAATGTGGTGTTCTGGAGGGCAGGCACAGCTATGAAAAAGATTCACTTCCTGAGTCCCATTAGATCAGCCGTCCCCAACCTTTACAGCTTGGCAGCCTGGCAGGGAGGAAGAGGGGATAGTTCTCTGTGAGTGGCATGCAGACAGCTCCATTTGTGTAAGGAGAGCTTCACACACTAGTGTGAGCAACCACCACACACAAGAGGAGCTTCGCATGCTTGTACGTGCTTGCCCACCAGGTCAGAACAAGCCCTGGTCTGGTAGTTGGCCTTGGCCCAAGGGTTGGGGACTGCTACATTAGATGAACTTCCCTAAAGGATGGACCATAAGTTGGACCATAAGAAAGGCTGAGCGCCAAAGAATTGAGGCCTTTGAGCTGTGGTGCTGGAGAAGACTCCTGCGAGTCCCTTGGACTGCAAGACGATCAAACTAGTCAGTCCTAGAGGAGATCAACCCTGACTGCTCTTTAGAAGGCCAGATCCTGAAGCTAAAACTCAAATACTTTGGCCACCTAATGAGAAGGACGGACTCACTGGAGAAGACCCTAATGCTGGGAAAGATTGAGGGCAATAGAAGAAGGGGACGACAGAGAATGAGGTGGCTGGATGGAGTCACTGAAGCAGTAGGCGTGAGCTTAAATGGACTCCAGAAGATGGTAGAGGACAGGGAGGCCTGGAGGAACATTGTCCATAGGGTCGCGATGGGTCGGACACTACTTCGCAACTAACAACAACAACAAAAGGATGGGATCCTCCTGGTTAACATAAATGGAAAACAGGTATAAGGTAGTTCCTCAAATACCCTGGCCCCTTTCACTCCTTTCGCTCCTCAAAATGCAGGTTTTTCTGTCAAAACTTTGCCAAAATGCTGCAGCATAGCCTTTGAGATTGGTTTGGAAACTGAAGTTGGTCCAAACTGCAGCAGCCCAGCTGATAACTGGCATAAATAAATTGAGCAGTATATCATGCATTGCAGTTATGCATTGGTCTTGCTGCTGTTTAACAGCACATGTCCTGGTCCACTTCCAAGTGGTCACTAAGAGTCAGTGCTGAGCCAATGTCAAATAATCGATCAATCAACCAAATTGTTGGGTTAACCTGTATCATTCTTCTAGGAGTTTGGGTGGTATGTATAGCCCATTTTCCCCTACAACTATATTTAAATGTGAGAAACTGAGACAATAAAAGGCCCAAAATTACTCAGTAAGTTTCCAAAGCTGAAGAAAGATTTAAATGTGGGATCACTTGATCAGCCTATGACTTTAACCAACTAAGGTACATCTTCCTGGTTTTCTAGAAATGTTTTTCCAAGAACAAAAATGTATTCCATGGATCCGTACAGGAGAGGGTACTTTGTGACTTCTGGTTTGCCATCGCTGCTGCTGCGGCCGCTGGAAGGCAAGCTCTGTCTTCTGTGTTTGGTTTTGTTCCGCTGGGGGACCCTGGAAAGGTTCGAAAGTCACCTTGTAGGGGCGACGAGCAAGGTGGGGACCCCCGCTTGATTGCAAGAGGGTGGCAGCCCCTTCTGCTCGATCTGAGGCAGTCCTCCAAACCGGCGGAGGAAAGACTGGCCATAGTAATACGGCTCCTCACTAGGCTGCAGACAGCCGAAGTCAAACTCGCCACCAAGCACTTTTAAAGCAGTGCGGATGAAACTGAGTGAGATCCGATCTTCTCTTTATCCTAAGTATTTTCTTTTCCTGTAAAAGCTGCCCAAAGTATCTTTCCCCCTGTGAGGAGAGTGAGAAGGGAATTTTTATCCCACTCTCTAAGAATAGCGGCGACTGACTACCCAGGGGAATTAAAGCACTAAAAGAACAACTTTAATCTAATTGGATTTATATATTCCTGAAACTTGGGGACCAAAAATTTTCTTATTTTTATTGGAGACTTGTTTTTATCTACAAAAAAGAAATAAAATTGGAAAAAGGATTATAAAAATTTTGGACTTAAAAAACTTTAAACACCATCGGTGACATCTTGTGTCGAAGTTTGGTATTACAACTTTTTATTTCCTAAAAGAGACTTGGCTCAAAGCCCAGACTTTAGATAAGGCTCTTTTGTCCTTGGTAACACCTGTGAGAAACTCAGCTGTAAAGAGAACATCTGGGCAGCATAACTGGCCTATTTGAACTATGAATGTAAACCTTTGCCAACTTTCAGAGTTATACGTGGGGAATTGCCTTCCTATCTCTTTATTTGAGGAACGTTGGTTACTATGAGAGATGAAGTACCTTGGACTATAAAATCTTGCTTGACAAATGACTCCTATTATAAAGACTATCTATAAACACATGAAAGAGAGATCCCATACCTAGTTATAAAATTATTTTTAACGTCAAGTCCTCAGCTTAACACATTATTAAAAGAATATGGATGAAGACCAGGAAAAGATCCTTTCCATGTTGAAAGCAGTACATGAAACCATTCTTTCAGCTTGTGATAAAATAAGACCTAACATAAAAGAACAAAATGCCAGCTTAGATACACAAACTCAAATTTTGACTAAAACTAAAGAACTAACAACGCAGAGGATATCAGAAGAAGTGGAACAATCAAATATTAAGACAGAGGACTCAACTGACCAACAAATACAGCTAATGGAAAATTCAGAAAAGGGAGTGACAGCACTGAAAATGGAAAAGACTTTCTGTATAAATCAGAAGAAATTTGAGAAAGAAGAACAGATTGAATGGAAGATAAACATATCAGGGCAATCAAGGGCAATTGGAATAATAGGGAGACAATTTAATGAATACAAATGGGCTAGTCATTCCAAAACAATGGCAACTAAATGGTCTCCCTTATTTCAAATAAAATATATAATGATAGAGGGATCTATCAGTTTGACGATCTAAAAGAAATTGATATGGAAGGCTAGTTGGCAAAGGAAGAAAGCCAGAATAAGGCTGAAGAAAATTGGGGTTTTGATTTATTAGAGGAGATTTCATATTACTAATTAGAGGGTTAAAGGGAGAAGTTGAGATAAGGGGAATTTTGGTCATTAGATTTAAAATATTTGGAAATTTTATCTGTTTAATATTTAAAAATCAGACCTAAAAGAAAAAAATTAATTATTATGAATATGTTTGATTTATTGATTAACCCAGACAATATATATAATGGTTTGATTTATTAAAGGAGCTATTGTATTATTAAAGAGCCTTGGTGGAGCAGTGTGCTAATGGCTCCTTAAGTAACACCAGCTGCCTGCAATTAGTGCAGGTTCGCATCCCACCAGGCTCAAGGTTGACTCAGCCTTCCATCCTTCCGAGGTAGGTAAAATGAGGACCCAGATTGTTGGGGGCAATTAAGCTGACTTTGTAATAATGCCGCTTGGGGTGTGTGTGAAAGCCCTAATAAGCAGGCATATACATGGAATGAAGGCTACTGCTAAGTTTGTAAGCCGCCCTGAGTCTTCGGAGAAGGGCGGGATATAAATGGAATTAAAATAAAATAAAATAAATAAATAAAAGTAAGATTTAATATGGTGGGAAATAGATAACTTTTAGAAAACAGAACAAGATAACATTCAAATAGATAAAATGTGTATTTTGAATATTAGATTTTGTTATGAATTGAGATAAGGGAAATTTTGGTTACCTAAAGCCTGAAAATTATAAATATCGAATGTTAAATTGGAATATGGATGGGAAACTAAAAATTGGGGGGGGGGGGAAATAATAACAGGATATGGATTGTTTATGAAGATTGAATGTAAAAAGTAATTAAGATATAAAGGTAAAGGTAAAGGTTCCCCCGCACATGTGTGCTAGTCGTTTCCGACTCTAGGGGCCGGTGCTCATCTCCGTTTCATAGCCGAAGAGCCAGCGCTTGTCCGAGGACATCTCCGTGGTCATGTGGCCAGCATGACTAGACGCCAAAGGCGCACGGAACGCTGTTACCTTCCCACCGTAGTGGTCCCTATTTTTCTACTTGCATTTTTACGTGCTTTCGAACTGCTAGGTGGGCAGAAGCTGGGACGAGTAACAGGCGCTCACTCTGCTACGCGGCACTCGGGATTCGACCCGCCAAACTGCCGACCTTCCGATCGACAAGCTCAGCGTCCTAACCCACTGAGCCACCGCGTCCCTCTAATTAAGATATATATAAGGTAAAAGTTTATTAATAAATGTAATAATGATGTTTTTACTGAGTTGATATAGTAAGAACTGAATTAGCTTAAATACGAGACAGTAGATACTAAGGGAAAAAGAGAGGAAATATTTGATGTTGTAACTTGAGATTTGTACTAAAGATTTTTATAGGTTACCGAACTATTGATTAACCCAGCCACCACGTTGCTTTTTAAATGCTTAAATGTAAAATTGGAAAATTAATAAAATATTATTTTTAAAAAGGAGATGGTACTGGTACTTTGGAAGTACATTTCGAAGGAGGTACAGGTAGTCCTCACTTAGTGACCACAATTAGTACCAGCAACTTGGCTGTTAAGCAAAGTGTTGGCTAGTGAAACCACAATGTTTATGATCTTATTTCAGCTTTCCTTTGGTTTATGAACCTGCAAAGGTCATAAATGCAAGGATTGGTCCCAAAGTTACTTTTTCATCATTGTCCTAAGTGTAAATAGTCGCTGTATGAGGCAGTTACTAAACAGGAATTACCTATGTGTAGGTTCAAGAGCATCCCCACCAAACAATGTGGGGGGGCAGTGAGGTGAGGGTTACAGTGCAGTGGATGCATCTGTGTTCTTCTTTGTGACATTCAGCTACTCTGATCTTGTGAAGTCCCCAAAAGGGTTCAGAGTCTATGGGCTTATCTCCAAGCCCCTATTCTATGGAAGGTGGTAGGAGGAATCACCTTTTCAGGATAGGAAGGAACAGTTTCCACCTCCTTCATTCTTGGTGTAAGATGTAGAAAGAATGCCTTTAGGGACAGAGGAAGAACTACTGCCAGAATCCAGGGCAAGAATTAGCATAAGTAAAAGTCTCAGACAAGTTCCTCCCTAGTGCACATGAAGAGAAAGGGAGGAAGCACATTCAGACTTGCAAGATTCTGTTACTGCCACTTTACAATAAAAGTAGCGTTGGCCTACATAAGTTTGGTTTCTTAGTCTGGTCTACCTTGAAGGGCTGAGTGTAGAGCTCTCAGAGCCCCTTCTAAAATTTCAGCTGAATTTGTATTTTTTCTAACATGACCACATCACCATTAGATTCATAGGAAGTAGTCTTATGCACTATACTTATTCACCCATTCTTAATATTGAAATTGATTTTGGGGTGCTGTCCCTGCTCACCAGTTTCTTTGCATTGCCTACCTTTTTTCTGGGCTGTCTAAAGACTCACGTAGCCTCAAAAAGTTTGTGAGAAGCACTGGGCAAGCTGGTTGGGCTTGTGGGTGGTTTTCCCTTGGCTGAATTAGGAGGCCAACTTTTATTTCTTTTTCCAGAACACACTCCCTGGGGGAATCCTTAAAAGCTGGACCATGACAATTCTTCTTCCAGCAATAGTGTTTGTCAAATGTCTCATGCTGAGAAAAATAGGACTAGGGTTTTCCAGAAGGGCTGTTGAATGTGTCAGGGGCCCAGGGATGGGATCATGAGGCCCAGCCCTCAACGTCTCTGGCCATTACCTCGGTAATGATTTATAACACCCTCTATCTAATGCCATGCCAACACTACAATAATGAAGACAGGCATAGTTTTGTCACAAGGGCTGGGAGACATTATTGGTCCCTTTTAAGATGCCTCTGAGGAAATGGCCTCTCTTGGATTTTCAAAATTTGATCATTGAGCGGTGTGGTGCACACTGATACACAGTCACACACTTACATCAAAGGGAAACATGGCAGCTGGAATTGGAATTGGAGTGTTGTTAGCCCCAGCCAACAAAAGAAAGGCAGGCCTGAAGAGCCTCTGAAAAAAACCATGATGCTCTTCCATATCAGTGAAGACATTGATTTGAGTTAGGCATCATAACTGAAAAACAAGCAGTGGTGTGAGTTCTGGGCCTGAGAGCTTCTTTCCTTCCCACATGAGAAGTGATGAGGAATCCCCTCCAGAAGAAGAGGTGATCGGGAAAATAATGGAATGTGAGGAAATGAACAGATTAACGATGATAATTAAAGATAAGACAGAGTCAGAGTATTATGAAATCTGGGGGAAATTTTATGAGTGGGTGAAAAAGAGAATATGCCTAAAAGACGGCTAACACTAATTTAGATGGAAGAAAAAGGAGGAGATAAGGAGGGAGACCCAGGCGACACAGTATTGCATAACCGAAGGTAGTATAAAATTTATAGAAGTAAATACCGAGAAGGTCAGATTTATAGAAATATTGACGTAATAGAAAATTAATGTTATCATACCTAATATAGATATTGAAAATCTAAGGAGAGGAGCTGCTCGGACATCATCCCTGAATTGTATCGGAAGAGGAATGGGAGGGAAGAAAGGAGAGGAGAGAGGGAAGAGAGTAAAGGAGGGGGAAGGAAGTAGGAAGGTTGGAGGGAAAGAGGAGGAGAAGTGGGGAGAAACGGGAGGGGAGTGGTGAGGGAAAGAGGAGAGGAGAGGAAGAAGAGGGAAGTAGGAAAGAAAGGAGAGGGAAAAAGAAAGTAGAGAAGAGGGAAGAGAGAGAAGGAGGGTGGATACAGTGAAAGGGGAAATGGGCGAGCAGCACCCAAACTTACGAGTATGTGTTTATGTATTGCGGTATATGTGTTTATTTGTTTGTGGGGAAAATGGGGGGGGAAGGAATCCACACTTGGAGTTCGCAGAGAGAATCAGAAACACAGCAGAAAGGGGAAGAGTCCCCAGTTCCTTCTCCTGATTCTCCCTTTTTTATATATATAAATAAGTCTTTATTTACATTTCATTTTAAAAACACACACCATACACCAGCAAAGACAAAAAAAGACCAAAAAACATATACAATATACAGAAAACGAAGAATGGGTGGATTCTCACTGATTCTCAATGCCCTGACAGCAACAGCAGAAATGGCCTCTCTAGCCTTTCTATAGGACCAATGACTCTGCTGGCTTTGTTTTTGAATAAGGCAATAGAGCCTAATTGGGAGCAAAAGTTTTCATTCACTCCTCATCTCCAGGATTGGAAGAAAGCACGTCATTGGGGTCATGGGGAAGATAGTAAAGGTGGAAGGGCTTTCCCTTGCTCAGTCCAAAAATCCATATGAAAATAAGCCTAGCAGATAGACAGCTGCCAGCTTCTCCTTGAACAGATTCAGTTCAGAGTGGAGCCCACCCATTCTCTGTCTAATTTGTTTGTTGGGTTATATGATTTATAGGGCTTTCTATCTTCTGCTATTCTGGGTGATTAACAATAATTAAAATCATACTGATCAAACTCCCTGAATCAGAACAATAACCACAACATTCACGTTAATTCAATGCAGCCAGTCCTGAAAAAAAAATCCTTAAACTATACAACCATACAAATACAAATATATAACTGGTTTCACCTTAAACCCAGTACAATGCCTAAGGAAATAACGATGTTCTAAAGCTTTTTGGACTCATAAACCGATCTGGGAAGCGGGGGCTGGGGGGATCTGAAGCCTGATAACAAATCTCTCTTACTGTTGGGAAGGTTGTTAATCCAGTTAGAATAGCCTGTTGTATGAGCTCAGCCAGTGAGATGAGAAAGAAAAAAAGTGACTTGACATATCTAAATTAAGGTTGACTTCTCAAAGTTGGTTTTCTCCAACACATTTCTCAGATTATTTATTCCTGCACGCTCTGTTGCTAGTGACAAAATTTCTTCTGCCTACATAATTCTTCAGATGACTCTTCACCAAAGTTTGCAAATATCTGTTTGTGGGCTGCTTGTTCCTTGCTGCTCTGCTCTGAGATCCCCACATGCTCAATTCAATGACTAATAATGACCCCACTTAGATAACACAACACTTATCATTTGCTAACTAAATAACCCAATTATTTGCTGACACACACCTCCTCCGCCCCCCACTCTTCCTGTTGAGTCATTCACTTCTGGAAGCACCCACCACCACCAACAACTATCTCTTGTTGCTGTAGTTGTCACCCTTTAAGGCTACCAAGGGAAATGAAGAACAGAAGAGTTGGCAGCAAATCTGTGCCTTTTTGGTAGGGGCTGGGATTTGAGGTGGCTTGGTTGATGACAGCCTTTGCCATAAAGAAACGTGAAGGGTTGTTCTGATGAAGGCAGGTTAAGGAATGGGGTTGGCCTTTTTTTTACAGTTGATGACTTGATTCACTTGTTTCATTCTACAGATCAGCATTGCTAATATCCTGCAGCTCAGCTTCTGTCAACTGGTGGTGGTCCAAATTGTCCTAGAAAGCAGCAGAAGTTGAAAGAGTACATTACAGGTTAATGTCCCTTTGTCATTCCAGCAATCAGGATGATAGGCTGAAAAAGACATTGTTCTGTTTCCAGCAGACATGTCTGATGTTGTTGGTATACAGTATCTGATGGAATTTTGATTATGGTTTTATTAAGACTGAAACCAGTGTCCATAACCAGGCCCTTCCCCTAATCTGATCCTATTTTACAGTCTGTTGATATCTCTTGGAGGAGAAATTGGTCTTCATTCAAGGCAAATATCTAAAAAGTATGCTGCCCAGCACATGCTTTGGAAGGTGACCTTGAGGGTGGACATCCTAGGTCTGTCTTGTGCAACTATAATGTAGTTGCATGTCCCAAAGGTGAATTTTAAAAGGCAACTGGACTTCATTTTTTTCTTGAAGATGTTTCACTTCTCATCCAAGAAGCTTCTTCAGTTCTTGGATGAGAAGCAAAACATCTTCAAGAAAAAAACAAGGAAGTCCAGTTGCCTTTTGAAAAGTACCTTTGGGACTTAATGTATGGTGGGGTTCAACGTTCTGCATCAGAGATCTCAAATTTTGACACCGTAGAAATATATTTTACTCATTTTGATATTATAGTTCCCATCTTAGACAGCAGAACTGAATGATCTAGGACAGGGGTAAGCAATCTTGGCTCTTTTATGACTTGTGGACTTCAACTCCCAGAATTCCTGAGCCAGCATGGCTCAGCTTGGAAACCTCTCCCTTTCCCCTCAGCATGGCTGGCTCAGGAATTCTGGGAGTTGAAGTCCACGAGTCATAAAAGAGCCAGGGTTGCCTACCCCTGGTCTAGGAGAACATTGTTGGGAGACTACTTGAAGGACTTGCTAAAGGCTGAAATCTCAAAACTCTCTCCTATATCCCTAATGTTATGCCTGGGAACACTAATTGACCAGCTGAATATTGTTTGGATCTACCAGGCTCTCTGCCTCTACATCACTCACTATACAGAGCCCAAGATACAGATATAAAGAAAGTGAGCTGAAAATGGTTGCCCAAGTTTAACCACCTCAAAAGCAAACTGGAAAAGAAGTTCTACTGCAGCATACAAACCTATCCTCAGATTTGGAAACCATTTTCCCTCAGGCAACGTCTCCAACATCTGCTCAGAAAAAAACATGATTGTTGCAAATTCATTAAGGTTTACTAGGGTTGGATCTACCATTTGGCAGAGTCAAGTTTATTTTGGTTTTCTTGAAAATGTCTCTTAATTGTTTTCTCACTTATTTAATTTGCTATTTATTGTGCATTTATTCTCAGGGATGGGGAGAAATATGTGAGAATTTTCTGCCTAGGGTACCAAAATTATTTGGCTGACCTTGGACACTGTGCTTTAGGTGGTTGAGGGTGATGAGGAAAAGGGTCTGCTTTGTTCTATGCCTCAGGCCGCAAAATAAGTTGAATCCACTTTGGGAAACAGCAGAACTGGTTTTGTACAACATGATGAATGAATATCTATATTCTATCTGTTAGATGCAAAACAAAACTTTCAGGGTGTGAAAAGGATGGAAACTAAAATGGCTTGAAATAGATGTGAGAAGGATGGAAGCTGAAATTATTTCATTATCATGAAAGGTTAGGGAACTAGTTAACTGCCCACTATCATCATCATAACACTCCCCTGGTCAATTATTTGGAAAATGCAGCTGACCAGGTGAAATTCCTTTAACCTTCTCAGATTTACTTGATGAATTAGTTGGCCAGCTTTGAGTATTTATGTGACATGCTAGCCTACCATGTTGACCCAGTTAAATGTGTCATATGAACAGTGCAAGCACTTTCAAAAGCTCTTGGAAATTTACACTGAAATTCCTTGGATAAAACTGAAATAGCAAATCAAAGAATTTCTCTCATCCACAATTAATTGTCACTTCTGCACATTCAAGTGCTCTTGACAACCATTTCAGTGAATCTTGTATAGTTCAACATTCTGCTGAATTGTTCTTGAATTTGCAAGTTTGGAGTGGGGAATGACTCTCTTTAGACACCAATTTTTTATTTATCTGATGCTCAGCGTATCTTTTCAATAATTGTGTTTGTACTTTTTCCAAGCCATGATTATTATACATTAAAAATGCTTGATTGACTAAGCCAGGATTGGCTGAATACAGAGCCATAAATTCTGACTTACAAACCACATTAGCTTGGTTCATCCAATATACTAAACTAAATCAAAATAAACAATATTATAGTTTTGTGTCATATGTGGCAGTGCTCAGGAATACAATAAAGAAAACAGAGGCAACATGTTTATGAGGTCCAAAGTACATAAGCTAAAACATTGTTGTCTAAAGTAGCGAGCCCACATTCATTCATTCATTACAAAAGCAACTTTTGGAAGAGGTGAATTTTGGAAGGCAAGCAAAGAAGAAAAGAGAAGAACTCCCCAAGTTTCTTTTCTTGCATAAGCAAGATGTAGGAGGCTTTATAACACATGCTATCGCATAATGCATTGCACATCTTTAAGAATCTGCCAAAAGTCCCCAGTGATGGGGAGGGTGATTTCCTGAGCAGTAAATGTCTTCTTGAATCTCTCTGCCTCTTCCTGATAAATTAAATACTGACCTTTGATGAGAGTTGAATGTAATTTTTACTGCAGCTGGACTCAGGCTGACAATTTCTTGCTCAGAATCTGGGTATACCAGAGATTGGGTAATAAATAATATCTGAGTCCTATCAGTTCATCGTTACTCAATTCACATCACAGTAGGCATCTTTTTTCAGGATCTCGGAAGCATTCCTAGACTCATTGGCTGGGATATCTACATGCACTAGATTAGAGTAAGCGAAAATGAGTTTGCATAGATCTGGGGTGTCAAACTCAATTTCATTGAGAGCCGCATCAGCATTGCGGTTGCCCTCAGGGGGCCGGGTGGTATGGCCAGGGTGGGCGTGGCCTACTGGGTGGGCGTGGCTAGAGTGCGTATGGCCTACTGGGTGGGCATGGCCAGCTCTACATCGTTCGCATCAAGGGTGCCTATGGGGACCTGGGCAGGAGTGGGACAGATCTGAGGGTGTCTGGCAGAAGGAGGGTCTCTGGGCAAGGCAGTGGGGGCCGTTCCTCACTGTTTCCAGGATGGCTTCGCGGGCCACATGAAACCACTTCGCGGGCCGGATCTGGCCCCCGGGCCTTGTGTTTGACATGTCTGTTCTAGTCCAACCCGCTGCTCAAGCAGGAGACCCTATGCTGTTTCAGCCAAGTGACTGTCCAGTCTCTTCTTAAAAACCTCGAGTGATGAAGCACCCATAACTTCTGCTGGCAAACTGTTCCACTGGTTAATTGTTCTCACTGTTAGGAAATTTCTCCTTAATTCCAGATTGCTTCTCTTCTTGATTAGTTTCCATCCATTGTTTCTTGTCCTGCCCTCTGGTGCTTTGGAAAATAAGCTGACCCCCCTCCTCTTTGTGGCAACCTCTCCAATACTGGAATACTGCTATCCGCCCTAGTCCTTTTTTTCCCCTCTAGACTAGCCAAACCCAAATCCTTCAACCATTCTTCGTGTATTTTTGTCTCCAGGGCTTTAATCAACTTAGTTGCTCTTCTTTGCACTTTTTCTAAAGCCTCAACATCTTTTTTATAATGTGGTGACCAAAACTGGATGCATAATTCCAGGTGTGGCCTTACTAAGGTTTTATAAAGCTGTATTAATACTTTATATGATTTTGATTCTATGCCTCTGTTTATACAACCAAGGATTGTATTATCTTTTTTTGGCTGCTGCTGCACATACTGGCTCATGTTTAAGTGATTGTCCACTAGGACTCCAAGGTCTCTTTCACAGTTATGAGCCAGGTTTCACCCAATCTGTACTTGTACCTTTGGTTTTTCCTGCCTAAGTGTAAAACCTTGCTTTTCTCGATATTAAATTTCATTTTGTTGGATAAGGCCAAGCCTGTCGAGGTCTTTTTGGATCCTGAGTTTGTCTTCTGGGGTGTTGGCTATGCCTGCCAGCTTAGCGTCATCTGCAAATTTGATGAGTTCCCCTAATCCCTCATCTAACTCATTTATGAAGATATTGAAGAGTACTCGGCCTAAGATGGAACCTTGTACTACCCCACTGCTTACTTCTCTTAATGGTAGATGTAGTACCATTAAGGATTACTCTTTGAGTACAGTTTGTCACCCAGTTACAAATCCATTTGGTGGTAATGTTGTCTTTCCCACATTTTTATAGTTTACCAGGAAGTAGGTTGTGGTCTACTTTGTCAAATGTTCCAGAGTTCCAGAGTTTCCCACACTTCTTGAGTTGTTGTTTGAGTTGTACTTCCCATTTGCTTTGCTTGTGTAATACCACGGTTCCATTTTGGACTCACAATAAGTGACTGACCTCAAGAGCAGTTCACTGTTGTCAGTTCACTGTTTCTGATTTTTAATGCATTGCTGCACACTTCAATGAATCCGTTTGAGAGGGAAATCAATGCTTCCTGCTTCAGATCCATAACCATCTATCACTTCAGCCCTGCCTCCAGTGCCGCTTTCCAAAGTGACAATGTGAAGTTATCTTAGGGGTGTGAGGTCTGGTGTGGAGCTCAGGCTGTTTATAACAGCTGGACCATTTGGGGCAGGAGGAAATTCTTTGAAAGCCCAGGAATATGAGTTGGACCTGGCTGGCTGATCTTCTGATGTAGCCTTCTCCTGTTCCATTTGCTTGCTCCCTTTCCCACAGAGGTTCCCTCAGCTGTTTATTCTCTGTGCTAACCTTTTCACACCTCATTAGTTTAGTGTTTAAACCCAATTACCCCCACCCCAAAGGAGCAGAGATGAGGCAGCTTTGAGCACACAAAAGCAAGGGCCTTAACCCCAGAGTGAAAGTAATGAGCCCACAATGCCTCTTGGGGCTTATTGTCTGGGGCCTATCAAGAAGTGGGAGGGTTGGATGGGGATGCTTCCCCTTACTGGCTCATTAACCCTTCAGGGGCACCTGAAAAAGTGGCAACAGGAAGATAAAATTCTTTTTGGTGGTTGCAGATTCTTAAGGCAAGTCAGCTTTGACACATGTGCAGATCCTCCTTCAGAGTCATTAGGATAATGTAAGAGGTGTGACACACACACCCCAATCATCTTGGTCACCAAAGAATGTCCTGATTGTGTAGGGTGCCAGCACAATGGATCCTTCTCTAGTACTGCTGCCACCATATTTGGAAGACCAGTGCCAGGTGGAAAATGTGATATAATCATGTCTTGCCCAAGGCTGTGGTTGGGCATTAGCTCTGCCAACTACTATGCTTTCAATCAGATCTTGGATCTTCCTCTCATGCGTTTTTCCCACACCTTGAGCTCAAGGTGGATATTAGAGGGGCAGCATTACAATATGGGATCGGGGAGGGGAATTGTGCTATGAATAGAAAACTAGATTTACTGTAATGCTAATTTGCATTATAAATGTCTTTTGACCTTCTTCAGTTATAAGAAGTATAGGATTTATCCTACCCTTCCTTTGCAGAAGGCTATGTCTTTTCTTCCTTCCTTCCTCACCTTAAAAGGCTATCTATCCTTAGAAATTCCAGAAGAGTTCACCTGTTGCCTTCCTCCTCAGGCTTTCCAAAGATAGGGTCAGTGTGGCTGACGGATATCAGGTTATCATGAAGGGAGTGAGACATTCCAGAAAAGGAAATTGACAAATGGCAACCTGGCTGCTATCCTCTACCCAACCATTTACCTGGGAGACTTATTTATTGAACAAAATTCCCAATGGGGGTCAATGGAGAGCAATTGGGAAAGGGGATCCAGAAAGTAGAAAAGTGTTAGAAAGCAATAAGGAAGGGAAAGAAGATTTTTAAATTTTGAGATGTGCTGTATCAGGATATTTCTTCATCTTATTATGGCTTTAAAATGATTTTTATGTAAAGAAATGCTTTTACCTTTTGGTTGGCATAGAGAACAGGACAGGAGGTCAGGATCTATAATCAAGGACTTCTCTTGATCTTGTCAAGAGCTGTAGCATGACCTTCTCTTGTAACTTGATATGGGGAAATGGGATCCACTTATAGTCCTAAGAATGTAGAAGAGCACCATCACCCTGTCAACAAAAGTGCGTATAGTCAAGGCTATGGTCTTCCCAGTTGCAATGTATGGCAGTGAAAGCTGGACCATAAGAAAGGCTGAGCGCCAAAGAATTGAAGCCTTTGAACTATGGTGCTGGAGAAGACTCCTGCGAGTCCCTTGGACTGCAAGGCGATCAAACCGGTCAGTCCTAGAGGAGATCAACCCTGACTGCTCTTTAGAAGGCCAGATCCTGAAGCTAAAACTCAAATACTTTGGCCACCTAATGAGAAGGAAGGACTCACTGGAGAAGAGCCTAATGCTGGGAAAGATTGAGGGCAATAGAAGAAGGGGATGACAGAGAATGAGGTGGCTGGATGGAGTCACTGAAGCAGTAGGCGTGAGCTTAAATGGACTCCAGAAGATGGTAGAGGACAGGAAGGCCTGGAGGAACGTTGTCCATAGGGTTGCGATGGGTCGGACACGACTTTGCAACTAACAACAACAACAACAACCATCAGTCATTGATCGGTGATGCTGCAGTTTGTTCCTCTCATCACTTTGTGGCACTAAGAACCTAGTCAGTCTTCCTCAACTAGACACAAGACCCTCAGATGTGTAAACTCCCAGCAATAGCTATGATAGCCAGGCAGTTCTGGAATTCAATGTGCACATATCTGGATAGTGGTCAGGCTGGGGATGTCTGAACTTATATGCATACTACTTGTTTCCTTTCCTCAATGCATAGATGCTATAAACCAGCATGGCTGGCTCAGGAATTCTAGAAGTTGAAGTCCAGGAGTCATAAAAGAGCCAAGGTTGCCTATCCCTGCTATAAACTAAAGCCTCTGAGAACAACTTAAAAATTTCAGCTGATGCAAAAGGCAGTTCACTCTGTCAGCCTGTCATTCAGGTAAACTTTGCCCTAGGGCATTTCTCCAAGATCACCCTGCCTTACTTGACAAGTAGTAACATTTTCCCCCTGTTGGTTGCTGATACAAGTGAAAGAACAACAATACCAGGGGAATTTTACTGGTTCTCCCCTTCAGTTGTCCTGCAGTAAAGTCATAAGGATGAAAGATTAGACATCAGCAGCTGGAGCAGCAGAAATTGGGCCCATCATATTTTTCTCCAACTAAAGGACTGGAGAAGTGCACATTAACAATGGCTGGAAGTAAATGCCCACAATCAATTGTCCAGAGCTATCAGTCCTGCCCTTCAAAATTGTGAACAATCACTAGAGAGAAATATCTCTTTACTGTTTTCTAGAAGTCCTCCAGAGTTCTCAAGCAAATGTACTGTTATGCACTGCCACAATAGGACCATGGAGAAATAAAAATAATAGGACCTAAGAAGTTATTTTAAAAATGTATTTATGCCTTTAGTGCCCTTAATGCAAAACTGCAGACTTCTCAAGATGTTTCAATATAAAACACAGAATTAAATAGCAATACTGTATGGTGTTCATATAAAATCATACTGTCATTTGAAACAAATGTAAGTGTATGAAACAGCTAAAATATGTCAACTTAAAATGAAAAAGCCATATATACAGTATATGATGCTAATAAAAAATGACTGCAACACAGAAGCAGGCTCATATGAGGATGCAGGTGGCCCCCAAATAACCTGGATCCAAATGGTACAGAGCTTTAAAGATTCAAAACTGCATCCTGAGCTGACCCCCAAGCTGAACAGCAACCAGTTCTAACAGGACTCACTGCTGTCATTGACCTATATGTACATTATAGTATGTGTGGCCAGACAAGATTTCTGTCATCAAAAGTTTTGGTTTTTTAGCCACTCTTTCTCTCCAGTTCTTGCTCTTGGAGGACTAAATATGCAAAGCAGGTCAGGTGACTGGTTTTAGGCATTCCCATTATAGGACTAGGTAGCATTAGTTTAAGACAGAGTATTAGTTGTTTCTATTGGGCTACATTTAATCCTTATGAGAGTTAGTCAATTAATCCTTTTCCTACAACACAATAATTTTTTTTTATTATTTTAATTCCATTTATATCCCGCCCTTCTCCGAAGACTCAGGGCGGCTTACAAGCTTAGCAGTAGCCTTCATTCTATGTATATGCCTGCTTATTGGGGCTTTCACACACCCCAAGCGGCATTATTACAAAGTCAGCTTAATTGCCCCCCAACAATCTGGGTCCTCATTTTACCTACCTCGGAAGGATGGAAGGCTGAGTCAAACTTGAGCCTGGTGGGATGTGAAACTGCACTAATTGCAGGCAGCTGGTGTTACTTAAGGAGGCATTAGCCCACTGCTCCACCAAGGCTCTAACCCCTCCACTGAAATACTTCAGTGTTCAGTAAGAACCAGTCCCATTTCTCCCTATGAGTAACTGAAGTTCAAAGTATGTTTTCTCTTCTCGTATGTGATAACCTTTTGGCCTTCCAACACTTCTCAACTATCACTTCTTCTCTTGTATCCTATCTTAACCTTCTTATTCTTTAAAGATAATTCTCCTGATAGTCTCTGGCTGGACTCATACAATGCCAGGTCAAGAGTGATTAGCTGCATTCATATTACATGGTAAACATTATTAGTGTTAACTTTGGTAAGGTTTTTTTTCTGTGTATGCATAGTGTATTGTGCAAACAATCCATCTGGTACCCAGAAAATGGTTAGTTTACTAATCAGGTTAAGTGGGTTGTGTGAACATAGTCTCTATATGTAAACATTCTGCACTAGAGAGGTAGTCTTGATCAGCTGTGCTTTTCTTCTTCAGAACAAGGTTTAACCATCCCTGTTTATTATTATTTTTATCAGGGAAGGTGGTTTTGGTATCTTTTTAATTTCCCTATAATCATCCTTTATATTGACTTTCTTTTCATAATGAAGTGCCCAGATCTCACCTTGAAGGTTTGGAATCGGATAAGCCTGTTCATGAATATTCTCAATCAGGATGATCAAAGAAATATGGGAACAGCGATTTCTCTCCAGCCCCCCCCCCCCCCCCGATTTCCTTTTAATTTTACCTCCTCTTCCCAAACTCCAGATGTTCTGGAATTTCTCTCTGTTCCCCACCCACTGTTTCACATAGTCTAAGTTTTGGCATATGAAGTAATTGCTAAGGACATCAAAGTCATACCCCCATTGGATCACAGCTAGCCCTTTGCTAATAAATCCAGATTCAGCCATAAATGGCATTACAATGTGTAGAAGCTCATGAATTTCATAAATAATTTTATACAGCTTTACTGCTTCATGTATATAAGCACTTTCAAGGTAGAGCTCTAGCTTCTCTTCCTGACTGGCTAAGTTTGCACATTGCATTGAAAGAAAAACTAGTCAACCACAGTCTGGCCTAAAATACTATGCAGACCCAATTTATGTGTTTAGCTTGTGGTTCAGTTGTGTTGTACAATTCACACAACTGAGTTGAGTTAAATCATGGTTCATTTAACCAGAGGTCTGCCAACATAGCCATTCTGATATTGATGAAATAAAGCCAGTCTGGGATATTTATAGTGAAATGTGAGTTTATTCTGTGAAAAAAACAAGGAGGAATTAATAGCTTATGTGGTAAGGAAGAATCAACCAAGAACAGATGTAGTATTAGCTGGGGGAATAAGGCTTTTTTCTAAATAAAACAGACCCTAAGCCTGAAGACAGTTTATACATTTAGTTATTGTAGAGAAATTATTTAACTGAAAGACTAGAGCCATTTTATAAAAGACTATCTAAACAAAGGGAAGCCAATACTACTATCTGTTCTACCATCTTGAAGAGAAGCATGCAGTTGTTCTATCTGCCATACAATGATTTCTCAATAGCCTGAACATGATTCCCCTCAATAAAGCTCAGCATGGCCACCAGGGGCCCGTTCTGTGACCACCATTCTCTCCTATGTGATGTTGAGCTGGGAAATTTCATGAACTAGTGACCCAGGGCAGAGCTAATGGGCCTCTGTCTTGTCTATCCCATTTAAAGGCCTGAGGTGGCTGTATCTGTTCCTTAGTGCCCATCGATCATCATAAAATGAATTCTTCCTTCAATTCAAAGCTGTGAAGATGACCTGCCTACTTCCCTTTTCCACTCAGGGACCTTCCTCTCAGCCCTGTGCATTAATGATTGATGACCTAGGAATGCAGTGGTGTTATCCAGACAAAATCAGCAGGTAATCCTAGAGCCTCTGAGAAACAGTGGCTGAGGAGTTGTTCTGGAGAGAGCTGGAGATGGAGAAGATGGGATTTTATGAAAGGTTGCTACAAAATCTAATTACTTATACACAGTTTATTCACATAGTCATGTCTTCCACATGGATACAAGTTCCAGTTAACTTTTCAGGAGAGGAAAAAAGAAGGCTATCTATGGCATTTAAAGCAGGGTGATTGGGTTCACATTTTATGCTCAAACAATATCATGCTAAGACAAAGTTGGGTTTCCTTAACTTGATCTAGTCAGAAACGACTAGCACACATGTGCGGGGGAACCTTTACCTTTATATTATGTAGGCACTTTTTTGAACTCTCACATATATTGTTTGGGCCTTATGTACACACAGAGCACAAGTATTTCATACTGTTCTTTGAGACAATAATACTGAAAAGTAATATGAATAAATGGTATAAATTACAAAAGGGATGCCAGATATCATGGAAAGATTCAAGGAAAAAAAGTAAATTTATCAGAATTAAGTGTAACACACTCTGTAGATCATGAAGCTGAAGTGAAAAGCAAAAGAGTAAGTCTATAGGTATCTAGAGGGCAGAGGCCCCCAACCTTTTGGGCACCAGGGACCAGTTCTGTGGAGAAAAATTTTTCCGCACCCAGAGGGGGCGTGGTTTCATGTGCTGCCTGCATCCAGCGGATGGCGCTTTACTTGTTTGAGCGGCCCAGTTGCTGGTATGCCGTGCTGGTCCATGGACCGGGGGTTGGGGACCCCTGCTATAGGGGATTGGACATTGGGGAATGAGTCATTCAGCTGGGTACTTGCCATCTTTTGGGGAGGCTGCAATCTATCTTCACACCAGACACTCATATACCTTCCATATTTCATATTTATTAACCACTGGCCAAAATAGAAAAATCCTACAGAGTTTCCGCTGCCCATGTATTTTCTTTCTGTTCCTTGGCATCATACAAGGCAGCCATATCACAAAGGGGGTTGGGGATTCATTTGTTTTTTTCTTAGCAATTGCAGACGACGTCAAAGAATTCTGCCTAAATCAGGCAGGCAAGGAAGAACCAGCATAACCACGTTCAGGTTAAGGAAGCTGCCTTTCGACAATCTCCTCTTCCACTATAGATGTGGAATAGGGTCATCCTCTCAGGCTACTGGGTCTGCTCAGGTTGTTCTATATGGTTTCCGTCTCTTTAAGTTGATTCCTGCAACTTTGCAGGAAGTCATTGTAATAGTACAGAAAAGCCAGCCAGACCTGTTCAGCCCTTGCTACCTCATCTCAGCAAACATTAGCCAGAGACCTTGCACTGAAGCAGGAGGACTCATTGCCTTCATATCCTGCAGATGTCTTTCTGACTAGATTTGAATTCTGCCCTGCGGGGCACTTCCGTTGTTCTCTCACCTAGAAATAAAATGATTTGATGAGGGCAGATGGCATTATGCAGAAAGTAGGTAGAAGGAGGATGGTTACTTTTCTCGGACCCAGAAGCCAGTTAAATTTGAGGATCAGAGAATTCAGGATAGCAAGCCAAATAAGACATAACTTTGTCCAAGTAATTAAATGATGCAGCTCACAAACTTTGGAGAGGATGATGGCAACTAGCATAACAACAACAACAATAAAAAGTTGGAAGGGACCTTGGAGGTTATCTAGTCCAGGGCTTTTCAACTTTTTCACCCTTTGTACCACTTTTAGGATACGGCAACATCTGAGTACCACTAGTCGCCTAGCAAGGTGTCAAAAACTTGATGACAAAAAAAAAGGGAAAAAAGGGATGAAGTACAGGTAGTCCTTGACTTACAACAGTTCGTTTAGTGACTGTTCAAAGTTACAATGGCACTGATAAAAGTGTCCCCTGAGTGCCTCCGGGCAATATACCTGCCTGCCCACCTGGCAGCGCTCTTCCTCCTGTCCGAGGTTTTCATTGTTATAAGAATTTTTGTTGAGGGGTGGAGTGGGGTGTGTTTGGTTTTTATTTCCCCACCCTCTGTTGGGTGGTTGCAGCAGGTTTTGGTCACTTCAGATGATCCTTGGACACTGTCACCATCGTAAATATGAATCGGTTGCCAAGCATCTGAATGTAAATCACAAGACCCTGGAGATGCTGCAACATTCCAGCTGATCGGCGCTTCTTCTGGGCTCAGAAGAAGCACCAGGATAAGCACTGAGCTCCAGCTGCAGCCTGGCGCTGATCCTGGTACTTCCGTTGGGAGCTGACAGCCCTGCAGCTCCAGCCATCTCTCGCTCAGGCTTGTGCAGTGCTGCCACCGGTTCAGCTCATTCCCCTCCCCTGCTACCACTTTTCTAGCATGGTCACGTACCACCTGCTAGGTGCCAATGTACCACAGGTGGTACCTGTACCACTGGTTGAAAAGCCCTGATCTAGTCCAACCCCCTGCTCAGGCAGGAAATCCTATACCATTTCAGACAAATGGCTGTCCAATCTCTTCTTAAAAACTTCCAGTGTTGGGGCATTCACTACTTCTGTAGGCAAGTTGTTCCACTGATTAATTGTTCTGTCAGGAAATTTCTTCTTAGTTCTAGGTTGCTTCTCTCCTTGATTAGTTTCCATCCGTTGCTTCTTGTCCTGCCCTCAGGTGCTTTGGAGAATAGCTTGACTCCCTCTTCTTTGTGGCAGCCCCTGAGATATTGGAACACTGCTATCATGTCACCCCTCACCCTTCTCTTCATTAAACTAGCCATACCCAATTCCAGCAACCGTTCTTTATATGTTTTAGTCTCCAGTCCCCTAATCATCTTTGTTGCTCTTCTCTGTTCTCTTTCTAGAGTCTCAACATATTTTTTACATCGTGGTGACCAAAACTGGATGCAGTATTCCAAGTGTGGCTTTACCAAGGCATTGTAAAGTGGTATTAACACTTCACGTGATCTTGATTCTATCCCTCTGTTAATGCAGCGTAACACTGTGTTGGCTTTTTTGGCAGCTGCAGCACACTGCTGGCTCATATTTAAGTAATTGTCACTAGGACACCAAGATCCCTCTCACAGTTACTATTACTGAGCAAGGTACCACCTATACTATACCTATGCATTTGATTTTTCTTGCCTAAATGTAGAACCTTACTTTTTTCACCAATGAATTTTATTTTGTTAGATAGCGCCCAATGTTCAAGTCTGTCAAGATCCTTCTGTATCTTAAGCCTATCTTCTGGAGTGTTGGCTATTCCTGCCAGCTTGTTGTCATCTACAAATTTGATGATGTTAAATAGCGGGTTCTTTGGCGCAGGAATGAAGACGCTGAACTGAGTACAGGGTAACTCATTGTTTATTTCTTGTTGGAACTGTACTGGGGAAATGCCTGCAACTAGCCGCAATATATAGTCTAGCCCCTAGGTGGCAGCCAGTAGGTTTGAATCAACCATTGCCGCCTGGAGATAGCCAATTGCAGCACTGGAGACTTGTAGTCTGGGTTGCTGGAGAGCCGTTAGCTGCTCCAGCAACCTACGTGGTATTTCACAAGAGCCCAGTACATAACAGATGAGTTCCCCATCTATCCCCTTGTCCAAATCGTTGATGAAGATGCTGAAGACCACTGGGCTCAGAACAGCCCTGGGGCACCCCCACTATACACTTCCCTCCATGTAGATGCAGTTCCATTGAGGGTCACATGCTGAGTACGGCCGGTCAACCAGCTACGAACCCATCTGGTGATGTTGCTGTCTAACCCACATTTTTCTATCTTATCAAGTAGTAGGTTGTGATCTACTTTATCAAATGCCTTACTGAAATCCAAATAAATTATATCCACAGCATTCCTTTGGTCCACTAATTTTGCCACTTGGTCAAAGAATGCAATAAGATTTGTCTGGCACGATCTGTTTTTGACAAACCCATGTTGGCTTTTAGTAATGAATTTGATTGCCTCTAGGTTTTCGCTGATTCATTGCTTGATTATCTTGGACAGCTAGTCATTAGGGGCAAGTTGTGTTGTTGTTGTTTTTTAAACAGACAATGGACCTTTGAATCACCATTAGCTGGAGACAGTGGTGGGATTCAGCTGGTTCGCACCACTTTGGCAGAACCGGTAGCTAATTTTCTGTTGCCCAGGCCCAGAATGGACTTCTAGAAGCGGCATCCACACAGAAAACTGGTTGTTCACATATTTGAATCCCACCACTGGCTGGAGAGCAACAACAGAAGAGGGCTTTTCTCAAGATGTGTGTGGATGATCACAAGGGAGAAGGAAGCTGTATCATGTGGATCTTTGATTCAATGCAGCTCTCATTGCGTGTTAACATCATATGTCATAGAGAGGAGGGAGCTGGAATAGTAACAGATAGACTGAGAAAGCGCAAATTGCCTGCCATTGAAGCCAGCTAAGTTAAAAAAAAAATCTCATCATGATTTAGGACAGTTTATACCAGCCTACTACCTGAGTTGGTAGTTCACAGAACCTGTCAGCCTTCCTAGATAGAGCAGCTAAGAAACATGACCAGATGAGCTAATTCTACTTTATCGTAACTCTACATTAACAGAATCTTGCAAAGGTCTGATAGTGTAAATCTACTACCCTCTCTTTTACTGAGAAGTTGGGTTCTTTTCTGATTCCTTTTTGCCGCCCATTATGCAGCTGCGGGCTATGCCCCTCTCTTATCTGATTGTTACCTAGACAGCATCTCTCCCCCCCTCCCCCCACTCCCAAGGTCATTCCCACATATCATTATGTTACCTTAGATACCAGCTTCTTTAATAGGTGAGAAGTCCAGAAATAACGTGACCATCTCAGGCACTTTTTTAAAATTTAAAAGTCATCCTTTCTGGATGGCAGACTACTGCTCAATGAACCTTTGGGGTTGACCTTGGGGCTATAGCAGCACAAACAGGTTTTCAACATGTAGGAAGGCTGCACCATTTGGACCACTAGCAGCTGATAGTCCTCAAGTGGCAACAAGGAAATAATCAAATACAGAGTATGCCCAAGTGGTGGAGTGGAGTATATCACATCATAACTTATTTTTTAGCTGCTCAAGCTTTCCACAAGATGGTAGGAATATGGTCTAATTCTAATGCATGGTTCAGCATTGATTCTTTTACCTGTCTGGCTGGCACCCTGCAGAGCAACTTCAGCAGCACTTTGACCCTAAGAGCAGCAAAATCTTCTCAGATTAGCAGCCTACTCCCCTTTGAACTCTCATTTGCTGATACACAGCTTCTAGTCCACTGTCCAGGCAGACACAGGATGGTAACCTGTTTCCCAGGGTTGCTAGTGGCATTAAACAGCCTTTGCTTTGGCCTCTCTCATTAGCAGGCCTCCTTAGCTCAGACTTTGGAGAACGAAGCTAGTCCACAACCTCCTTATCTGCATGACAGAGGTACATAACTTCCTAAGGATGATTTTTGACTTCTTTCCCAGGGCATAATGGGGAGTCCTCGCTTACTGACTGCCTCATTTAATGATGAGTTGAAGTTACAACAGTGTAAAAATAGCTTTGTAACCAATCGTCACCATCAAAGCATCTGCGGTTACATGATCGCCATTTGGGCGCTTCACTTTGTGACATGCAAAGTTAATGGAGAAGACAGAAGTAAAATCTTAAGCTGCATTCATGTGACATTTCACTTAACAATCATGCACTTAGTGATGAAGTTGCTGGTGCTAATTCTGGTTGCTAATTGAGGGCTGCCTGTATTGGGGAATGGGCTGAAAGCCTTGGACCAACTCAGCTTTTACGGGGGTAGCACCATCACCTGCAATGCAGGGCTCCCGTTCTAAAAATGGCTCCAACAGCAAATGAAGACTCTGATTTGCATGATGTGCTAACTAGAATGTGGTTTCTTTACCTCCAGTTTAGGAGGCTGTATGAAATCAAACATCACCACCATCTGTAGGCTACTATTTTATATGAGTCAGGACTCCATAGTGTGTTCAAATAACCCCAAAGATTACACAAAATATGGCACAGGGCAATGTGTCAATCTAGTCAGCGCTAGGCCCATCATCTGGTTGACTCAGCCTCTTTGGGGCTTACATCTGAGACACCTGATCTTGCGGATAGAAATCTTTCAAAGGTGCAGGGAAGCCTCATATAATGGTAAGGCAAAGAACACCTTTGTACTTTAGGCCACTTTTGCATCTTGGTTAATAAAAGAACCTTATTTTCCTACTTCGAATGCTTAAAAGTTCACTGGCTGCATTGCAGCTTCATCAAGTGCAAACCGCTGTGCCCATGCCACTCAACAGTCTGTGCCACTGGTGAGCTGAATGTCATATCTTGTGGGCATCAGCATTCCATGAATAACATCAGGAGGGTTATTCCCACCATCACCCCACCTACCCCTTCCTCTGTCTCCCTGCATGACTTAGCCATTTCCAGGGAGAATCAAATTATCTTCCCATGTAAAGGCAAAGCCAGGTGAGTTGTATGGAAGTGGAATGGGGTAGGCAGCGGTAAAGAACACCAAGGTGACCTGAGAAGAAATTGCCCTCAAGTAGGAAAGAAGACCAGATCCCTGCCCCACCTGACATCTGTGTTCTTCTGCATGGGGAACTTGATGAGGGAAGAAAGAGGAGAAATGGCCTCTACAGTCACACACCCTGCCAACCCCGGGAAGTAGACAAAACATGCTGGGCAGGCTGCTGCTGCTGCTGCTGTTGAAGCCAATGCAAACACACAACAAGAGGAAAAGACATCCTGACCTCTTTGTTCCTCTCCCTCCCAAACAGGGCTCCGGGGAATTAACTGCACCTCTTACACACACACACACACACACACACACACACACACACACACACACACCTTGAGCTGCAGCATGACCTTTCCTGCCACTGCTGACCTCCCAACTGTCCAGACTTGATGGTGCTTCCTGGCTTCTGTGTGCCTGTCTCTCATTAGACAGGGACACATGCTCAATGACACTGCAGGAGCCCTTTGTGGAGTTCCCTAATTATCCAGCAAGGACAATAAAGGCTCAGGAGTGGAGCCAGGCAATACTTCCTGCAACCAGAGAGGAACAGAGCAGTCAGGTCTCCAGCCAGCAAAGCACCACAGGTTGCCCTGGAGAAACAACAAGAGCGTGTAACATCCATAACTCACATCATCCCCCTAAGATAGTCCTGCATGGCATTTGAGCCCGGTCTCCATCCCAAGGCCTTGTTCTCAATCATCTCCTTCCCTGTTGCAGCGACTAAAGAGTCACAACTGTCTGCAGAAGACCGAGGGGAGCAGGGGAAAAAAACAAAAACAAAACTCTTTTCTACTTTAAGTGGTTTCTTAGGAGAGGTCTGGAGAAGTAGGTTGGATTGTTCTTAGAGCCAGTGTGGCATTTGGGGATAATACTCTGCTTGTAGCTTTTGCTCCATCACGAAGATTTCTGCTTGAGTGGGCAAGCTTGAGAAAGAAGAAGAAATATTGGTTTTTCAAATAGACACATCTGAGCTCTCCTCTTAGACAGGACAACACCCTTCCCTTTTCCTCCCATTGCAGTCAGCAGCTGGAGATAGAAAGGAACATCATTTTTACTGCCTGGTTGCGGCTGTTTCTGATAATTATTTAAGAGCACAGTGTAAAAGAATCCACTTTTTGTTTGCAAATTTAATTAACCTGGGAAATATAACGTTTTCATCACTGTCCATGGGGGCTATTCAGTATTACACACCACTAGGATCCTGTGAATTATTAACTTGGCTGCTGAGGCCTGCAGTGTAAGAAACTGGAAATGTAATCCACTTCCAGCTTCAACTCTCCTTTCTTTCTCTAAAAATGGAGGAAATGGTGACTCTACCCTTCAGGCAAAAGGCAACAATAAAATTCTGCTCAGAGTCACTTTTGTGTGGAGATGGGTGATTATACTAATAGGATAAATAAATAAAGATTGCCAAATATTTCTTAATAAAAACTCATCATTAAAACGATGACCAACAGAGAAAATCCCACATCAGTTCTCTACTTAGCTGTGGACCAAGGAAGTCTGCATTTCCCCCCTTCTGCTTCTCGTTCAATTTAATGAAAGAGATTTTGTTCAAGGAGAATTGTATCAACATTCTTGTTGGTGGACTATGGTTTCCTTGCCTATTGAGATACATGGACAGAGAACATATAAATAGTCTGTTTTCCATTAGATATTAATCTCTTCAGTGATTTGCAGCCTCCCAGGATCCCCAAGGAAATATATAAGAGAATTAAGAGAAACCCAACTACTCAACATCTTTCTCATGAATTTGATGGAGAATTTTGCACTTGGCAATAGTCTGGTCTTACCTCTGATTCTTCTCCTTTGCAAAGCTGCCAGCTGTTGTTGTGGCTGGTATACTCATCTTACTGTAAGCTGCAGTCATGTAAGAGAGCAGCCACCTCTTTCCCATTCCAAACCACCTCCAGAGTCCTTCACACATGGAAATTCCCACACATTCCAGAGGGAACTCTATGGGGATGGGAGAGCCAGTTTATGGCTATGCTGCCCCAAACAGCTGCTCTACATCCGGGACATTTCACACACCTGCCATTGTCTGCATTTGAAGGGCTGTTTTGTGCTCTTCTTCTCCCCCACCCCCACCCCGCCCCTTTGCCTTCTTCCCCAACCCGTAGGGAAGCTGTGGAGTTTGACCTTTGAATGATGCAATCTTGAGCAATGGTGAGTGCATATACTGGACATGTAGAAAGATTCTGCTGTTCTATTTATTCATCCAGTGCTGGAGGCAATTTTATTTTCTTGCCTTTTGTTGTGCAAGACAAAGGGATTGTTTATTGTACTGGCAGAGGCAATATAAGCAGGGGAGAACATTCTTTAGTCTTTAGTGTTACATGGACATCATGGCAGCATGACGCCACATGAGTTGAAGAAAACAGGGTAATCTTGCTGCTAGTGCTTCTCTGTACAAGGTATTTATTTGTGATTTTCAGCAGAATCCACTCCATAATATGGATTATTGCCGACTTTTGGCAAATTATCACAATATGTTCTGAGCATGGCTACCTTCGAGATTGATCCAGAAGCTAAAAGTGGTGCAGAATGCCACAACTAGGTTTCTGACAGATTGCCGTATCATCTCTCTCACACACAACCGTGCTAAAGAACTTGCATTGGCTGCCAGTCTATTCAGAGCCAAGCGGTTGATATAGCGTTTAAAGCTAAACCATAGGGACAAAGTCACCTGAAACAATTTTAGTTGGATCACTTTCCCAAGACTTCTGCTACTCAAGAGGATGTGTCCTCTTTGCTCTGCTCAGTTTGCTCTTTGGTGGAAATATGGCAGTAACTTTCCTGCAGCATAGCCCACTGCTGAATAACCTCTACTCTGCAGCGTGCCAGGCTGCCACAGCAATAGGTTTTAAATAATTGAAAAGCAGTTTTTTAGTTTGGCCTTCTTTGGCTATTAGCTCTCTTTTCTTCGAATAGAAAGGTTTTACCATCATTTTCTTCTTTGATTTCATTGTGAAATATTTTTAGGATGGGGGGAGGGAGAAAGGAGATTCTTTGCAATTAAAAGTAGTTAGGAAATACTGTTAGCAAAACAAGTCATGAAAGCTGTAGCTGGCCTATGCCAATCATGAGAATCTGCAGCTCTTGTCCCCAGTCCTGAGATGACATTTGCCTTCTCAGGTTAAGGGACTTCCTTCGTCTTCAGATTCTTCTGCAGCTGAGATTGGCACATCATTGGCCATTGTGACTCACAAGAACACGGAAGCTATATGGATAGGAATCCACCACAAGTAGCAGCTTTGGGGGCCGAGTCACTCCAGACTTTTGAGAAATACTGCTTTCTAACTGAACTTATTCAAATTCTGTTTTATAATATATATATATATATATATATGCAAAAATAGAGATTAAGGTAAATGCTAAAATCGTGTCTTAAATAAATGTCAGTCTCTTGTCTGAGAGTAACATTTTTGAAAATAATTTCAATTTAGTTTTGGAACCCATCCTCTCTTTGGAGGATTTTGTTCCTTGGTACTTGATCTGAGCTGATGTCTATATTTACCCTGAATTTCATCAGATATTCAAGCACATACAAGAAGAGATGGATAGGACTCATTTATTAAATATTTGGCAGATGAGAAAACATGGCTTCTAGTTTACAGCTTTCTATTAGACCTGTTCCCAACATGTACAGAATCTCCCATATATTTTAACAAACTGTAGTGAAAATATTCGCATTCACGCACTCAGGAACTCACTCACACATATACAGTACACATTCACTCATGTATGACTGAGAAAACAGTTGTAAA